>NC_057806.1:678206359-678477770 GCF_018294505.1 Triticum aestivum | reverse complement strand
TATTGTCTCCTTCCATCCATACGTCTATCTCGATATCTCTCGGGGCATCTTCTATCGCGCACACACCTTGTCACTCGATCTCCCACCCATGTAGTCCCATCATGATCTCCAGGGGATCTCTCTATGACAAACATACACTCTCTCCTCCCCATGTCTGCATTTTCTCCGTACGTCTCTCTCGACCTCTCTCCCTTGTTTGTCAGACCCCTCTTGGCCACGTGCTAGGGGTCTTGCTCTCTCAGTTCCAAACAACCACACACTATCTCCTCACCTTGCCTCCATTGTCGAAGATGCATGTGTGATATGTCTGCATAAGGCACGTACACTTTTTCTCTACTTTTATCGTGTGTTGTCCATGTCTCTTTCACACACGCACACACACTTTCTCTCTCTCTCTCTCTCTCTCTCTCTCTCTTGTTAGGGACTCTGTCACGTCCATAAGCATATGGATGTTTTGAAAAGTCAAACCTCAGAAAAGTTTGACCAGGTATATGTGGAGAAAAACATTTACATCTGGAACGATCATTAGTTCATCACAACATGTATTTACTTCATACTATCATTTATCTTTGGTATTGTAGATATAAGTAATTTCTTTATAAACTTGGTCAAAGTTTCAAAAGTTTGACTTAAAAAATGTTGGAACTACATTATCGAACCGAGGGAGTAGCTCTTTCTCTCTCTCTCCCTGCTATCTCTCACGGGCCTCCCCTCTCACTCAAACTCTCTATACCGACGGATTATACGCTCACTGTGTCAGCGTATAGCTCCATATATTGTTTAGTTGACTGGTAAACCAATCCACATGCTGCCTTGTCATCTCGTGCTCTGTATCTTTGTGTGCTGGCCCATGTGGCAGTGGGTGAAAATAAGTAAACTAGAGGCCCATCTGACACGCGGTGAAGTAAACAAAGTTGAAACCACTCGGGGTAGCACCTCGCACGCTAGTAAATTGAGGGCGCATTGAGGACAAACTTCTTGCGCGGGAAGGACGCACTCGCTCACAATTCACCACTGCGTGGCGCCATGCACAGAAGGATGCACTCGCGCACACTCAGCACACAACACACACCAGCACATGTGTACACCGGCGTCGCTGCCGGTTGAGATGGACGGCGAGGCAGCCAACAAGCAGAGGCGGCTCGAGCCAAAACCGCATCTGGCGAGTCTGGACTTCATCAGCAGCCTCCCCGAGGACACGCTGCTCGTCATCATCGGCCTCCTCCCCACCAAATCTACCGTGCGGACCGCCCTGCTCTCCCGGCGGTGGCGCCCCCTCTGGTGCTGCGTCCCCCTCAACCTCACCGTCGACAGCTGCCTCTGCGACGGGGATTGCACACGCATGGCCGCGATCTCCAAGATCCTTTCATCGCACCCTGTTCCAGCCAAACGCCTTGACATCCGCATGTTCAGTACCAACTGCAAGGTCCAACCCAAGTTCGATGAGTGGTTCTTATCCCCCGCCCTAGATCAGCTCGAGGAGCTCAGCTTTGAAGCTGGACGATGTCGCTCTCTGCCGCCGTCCGCGCTCCACCTCACGCCAACGCTGCGCCGCGCCAGCTTCAGCTCCTGCTATCTTCCCCAGATTAATGCCGCACCCACTCTTCTTCTCCCTCAACTCAAGGAGCTTGACCTCTTCGACGTTGTCATCTCGAAGAAGGCTATGGAGCACCTGCTCGCAGCTGTACTTCGCTCGAGTACCTTCATCTTGAGCAGATCCACGGGTTCATTAGCCTCCACATCGCCTCGACGAATCTTCGATGGATTTATGTGTCTTGCTGGCCCCGCAACAAGACATCAATTGGGAAGAGATCACTCCAGCTGTTCCACGTTATGGTCATTGAGAATGCGCCTTTCCTTGAGAGATTGCTTGTATCGGATCTAGAAGGTCCAACAAAAATCAGGGTCATTGACGCGCCGAATTTGACAACGTTGGTGTACTCGTCTGCAAATTCTCCGAACTCTTTATTGGATCTGTAATCGTTCAGGTACATCACTCATCTTCTTCTTCGTCTTCTTGAAATTAACATTTTTAAATTTCTTCTTGATGTATTTACGACCGTCTTCCATAAAATGATTCCCACAAGCTTGACCCAGTCCATGCGCATAGTGAAGATCTTAGCACTAAAATTTATCGGCCCCAATCTGGATCAAGTTGTTGGATTCCTTACATGCTTTACGTGCACGGAGAAGCTACTCATCGAGGTGAAACTTCTTTCCTATAAGTAAACGGTAATCACAACGTAGCTCAATTTTTTCATAATTTTCCCAAATTACGATGACAAGTGTAGTGTTCAAAACTGCATCTACGCACTGCACCGAAAGAAATGTTTTTAGTATATTTTCTCATGTGATCACCTGCATCGTTTTTATGCTGTACTACTATAGTAGCCTAGGCTAGTCATAGTGGAAAGTAACTTATGGTTACCCTAAGAGCAAGTACTACCTCCGTCCTGGTTTACTCTTCCAATTTTGTAGTATCAAAATTTGACCATAGATTTAACTGACAAAATGTTAATGCATGTCACTAAGAACTATATCATTGGATTCATATTTGAAAAAAAATTCAAATGGTGTAATTTTTAGTGGCATGCATTGGCATTTTCTGAGTTAAATCTATGGTAAAAATTTGATACTAAATACGAGGTAGTATTACAAAAGTGGGCTATGTAGGCCAAAACATGTGCCAAATTCACTTGTGATGCATTTGGCATCGATGCCCCTCCATTGCTCACCTGGTGTCCCAATCTGGATCACCTACTTTGCTCCGGTGCCAAATTAACTCACGCAATGAAAAAACACTATGTGGGAGAGAGAGAGGACTACGGCAATAAAAAACACTTGTTTGGGGGAGTGAGAGGCTGGTGTAGTTGGTTTGATTGATTTGTTTATACATGTGGGTCTGTGTGCACAGCGGTGCCAACTCTCTCACATCGCGAGAGCGGTGCCAAAATCTTTTGATTTGACATCGATGCGTATTATGTGGCATACTTTTGCGAAATATGGCATCGACCACATAGTGGAAGGCAACAAATGCCCAAGCTCTTCACATGCTCCTAGTTAAATGAGAGGAAACAGAGAGAGAGAGAGAGAGTGAAAAAATATCACTAGCCAGCCAACCCTATCGTATGAGCGAATGATATTGGTACCTCTTGATGACACGACAATCTTATGCAGCCAGCTGCTCTAATATGTTCTCTTCTTTTGCAGATAAAAAAAGACCCGAAAGTGAAAAATGTGCTGCACTATAACAATCTCATCGAATGCCTTGATCTCCATCTTACAGGAATTGATTTGATCGACTACCGAGGCAGCACATCTGAGATTAAATTGGTCAGGTTCTTTGTTCTGGAGGCAAGTGTGCTCAAGGTAATGAGGTTTGGCGTTCTCTGGCGCAACAATGAATGGCGTGCTGATCATCGCAAGCGTCTAAGCCTAAATGACAAAGTCTCCGTAGAAGCTGAATTTGTTTTTGAAACATCAAGTGGCCAGAGACTCGAAAACTTATTTTCCCATTAGTGACTTGTCAGGGCGGTGGATTTTAGTTTGTACGATAATGCTGCATCCACCTAAAGTAACGAATGTTCTTACGTAAACTTCCTAGTAATTCCCTCTTCATAGGTGCAACATTACTCCTAACATTTGTAATATCAGTTTGAAACTTGTAATATTGCCGTGTCCTATTCCTGCGTTTTCAAAATCCTGCGAATCAAACTGGTCCTGAGTTGGTGATGATGTTGTGCCTCCCATCTTTCACCAATAGCCGTCGGATCTAGATCTGACGCATACAAACCAAGCTTCTCCATTTTTTCAAAAAGATGCCCGCACTTGTTCCCTATTTACAAACAACTCCTTGTCTCTCACAATCAGCCTCATCTCCTCCCCACCACATCTAGGAGTAGAAGGCCGTAGAAAAATCTGGCGCGATGGCCGCTGCCGGAGCCGTCCACCCCCAATCTTGGTGTTCCGTGCAATGCACGGGCATCTACGCACGGGAAATTATGTCGAACAGGGCTAGTTGTAAGCAGGCTAGCTCTACAGCCATGATGATAGTGACTACAGACGGTGAGGCTGACTATGGTATGCCGAACACGGCGCCTATACTCAGGTGTCATCTCTGGCGTAGGGTCTTGTCACTTCACTGTGAGGAGCAGCACGTAATAATTTGACCAACGGGTAGTACAGTTCTAGTACTCCTACCACTACATTGGTAGTACTACTACTAGTACTAGTAGCACCACCGTCTGGATTTAGGAGTACTACCACGTCCATCTAGATTTTAGTATTGACTAGCAATATCTAGTAATGCATGTCACCAAAAATGTACTACTCCCTCTGTAAATAAATACTTAATGTTTTTTTGCTAACTAGAGTACTGTAATAGGATTACATGCAATGAACTAAACACTTCATGTCATGTTTGGTACTAGTCTCAAGTCATTGAAAGCATGCACGACCCACATCTCTCATTGGTTGATATGTCACGAAATAAGAAACAAGGAGGGAGTTAATGCACCGTGCCTAAGTATTTTGGGATTATTTGGTTTTTGTAAGGTGACTTACACAACATTTTTGTTTACATGCATTAACATTTTATTAGTTAAATCAAAGGTCAAAACTTGGCGCAAAATGCAAAGGGGGCCAATAAACCAGTAAACATCAAACTTCTCTCGTTTGGCCCCAACTAGAGGTCCGGTGAGATGACTATACTGCACCGGCACGGAGGGGGACGCAGCTTCATTGACTTACGGCAACTGCCTTTGGGTGAATGACACGTGGCCCCAAGGGGTGGCTGGCCCACCTATCATACAGCCAAAGGCAGGTGCAGTAGAGGGCCGAGGAGTAGTACGAAATCCTATGCACCTACGCACACTAACCAAGGGCTGAGTGATCACTCGAATCGCAAGATCAGTTGACTAGAAGCTACGCTAGACCCATGGAGGCGATGAGCGCGAGCATTAGCCGGCTATGCCAGATGGTCCATGACGCTGACCTGCGGCCCGGCAGGTAGTATTGCTTGAGGCCGCCAGGGCGAGGGGCCGCTTGGACGATAGCTTCGCATCCTTGTTCGACGAGGTCCTCATCGGTTTCCTTGACAAGTTCACTGTCGTCAAGAAGCTTGCGGACGACTTTGACGTAAGCCTCCAGCCGACGCGCCCAGGCTCTGCGATGCCCGCCACCCTCAAAGGCCACTATGGTAACAACCTCTTCGATGCACTGGTGGCCCTGCGACTGCCCGCCGTCGCGTTAGAGAATGTCCACCTCAAGGTCGCGCTCGCCGCGTAGCGCCTGGCGCAGCAAGACACCATCGACATAATCACCCACGTATACGCGCAAATCGTCCACAAGGGCTAGTACATGCAAGAGGAGGACGATAGGACGCTGGCCTTCTTGGAGCGCAGGGCAACCTTGGACGGCACTGTTCAGAAGCACGTTGAGCTCGCTGCCAACGCCACTGCTCCTCACATGTCGGTTGGTGACCCGGCGCACTAGGGTGTGAGGATGTCGTTGAACGTTGATGGATCCATATGTATTTTTATCCTTCCGTCAAATCCCTGTAGTAGTATATGATACTACAGTAATTATCTTACCTTTCGCATCAACTTCATAATTTTCGTACGTACTCCATGCATGAACGACGCCTGAGGGAGTCCTGGATTAGGGGGTGTTTGGGTAGCCGGACTATACCTTCAGCCGGACTCCTGGACTATGAAGATACAAGATTGAAGACTTCGTCCCGTGTCCGGATGGGACTTTCCTTGGCATGGAAGGCAAGCTTGGCGATGCGGATATTCAAGATCTCCTACCATTGTAACCGACTCTATGTAACCCTAACCCTATCCGGTGTCTATATAAACCAGAGGGTTGTAGTCCGTAGGACATCAACTCCATATACAACAATCATACCATAGGCTAGCTTCTAGGGTTTAGCCTCCTCAATCTCGTGGTAGATCTACTCTTGTACTACCCATATCATCAATATTAAACAAGCAGGACGTAGGGTTTTACCTCCATCAAGAGGGCCCGAACCTGGCTAAAACATCGTCTTCCCTGCCTGCTGTTACCATCCGGACTAGACGCACAATTCGGGACCCCCTACCCGAGATCCGCCGGTTTTGACACCGACATTGGTGCTTTCATTGAGAGTTCCTCTGTGTCGTCGCCTTTAGGCCCGATGGCTCCTTTGATCATCAACAACGATGCGGTCCAGGGTGTGACTTTTCTCCCCGGACAGATCTTCGTCTTTGGTGGCTTCACTCTGCGGGCCAATTCGCTCGGCCACCTGGAGCAGATCGAAAGCTACGCCCCTTGCCATCAAGTCAGGTTTGGAAGCTTAAACTACACGGCTGACATCCACGGAGACTTGATCTTCAACGGGTTTGAGCCACGGCCAAGCGCGCCGTACTACCTCGAGGGGCATGATCTAGCTCTGCCCCCGGAAAGTGTCCTGGAGGCCGCACACGCATCGGTTCCGACCCCTAACTCGGAGCCTATTGCGCAAATCGAGGATGAGCGGTTGGACGTCACCTCGGGGGTTGCGATCCCGAAAGCGATCAAGCCGAACGCTAGCCCCGCACTCTGCATGATCCGTGACTTCGAGGATCCGGACTCCTTTCCGAACTCCGAACCCCCTGCGCCCCTACCAATCGAATCCGATTGGGCGCCGATAATGGAGTTCACCACCGCAGACATCTTTCAGCATTCGCCTTTTGGCGACATCCTGAATTCTCTTAAGTCTCTCTCTTTATCAGGAGAGCCCTGGCCGGACTACGGTCAGCGAGGGTGGGACACGGACAATGAGGAAATTCAAAGCCCACCCACCACCCACTTTGTAGCCACTGTCGATGATCTAACCAACATGCTTGACTTCGGCTCCGAAGACATCGACGGCATGGACGACGATGTAGGAGACGAACAGGAACCAGCACCTGTAGGGCGCTGGAAGGCCACCTTGTCATATGACCTATATATGGCGGATACTCCAAAAGATGGAGATGGCGATGGAACAGTGGGGGACGACGCCCCCAAGAAACAGCCAAAGCGCCGACGTCAGCGACGCCGCTCTAAATCCCGCCAAAGCGAAAACGGTGATTCCGGCACGGGAGATAATACTACCCTGGATAGCGCCGAAGAACACCCACCTCAGCAAGATTCGGCACAGGAAGATGGAGAAGCCAGCCCTCATGAGAGAGCGGCAGACCGAGAGGTCGAGGATGATAACTATACGCCTCCCTCCGAAGACGAGGCAAGCCTCGATGACGACGAATTCGTCATACCTTCAGACCCCGCTGAACAAGAGCATTTTAAACGCAGGCTTTTAGCCATGGCAAGCAGCCTCAAGAAAAAGCAGCAACAGCTTAGAGCTGCCCAAGATTTGCTAGCTGACAGATGGACTGAAGTCCTTGCGGCCGAAGAGTATGAAATCGAACACCCCTCCAAGAGTTACCCGAAGGGCAGGCCTCTACCCCGATTAGAGGAGGAAACACCTACATCACCAGCGCATGACATGGCAGACCGGCCACCTCGCGGCCGTGACAGAGAGGCCTCTCGGCCCTCCACCCAAGCCATGCCCCAACGCTGCTCAACTAAGGCACGGGAAAATGCGCCCGACTTGCGAGACATACTGGAGGATAAGGCAAGACAAACAAGATCGATCTACGGATCGCGCAGGCGCCCTACGGCATGTGACAATGATCTTCACTCCGGATACAACAAATCCGGCCGGGCCGAACACAACAGACATAGCTCTTCCGAGCTGCGTCGTGATATAGCCCAGTACAGAGGCGCCGCACACCCGCTATGCTTCACGAATGAAGTAGTGGATCATAAAATCCGAGAGGGTTTCAAACCCGTAAACATCGAATCATACGATGGCACAACAGATCCGGCGGTATGGGTCGAGGATTATCTCCTTCACATCCACATGGCACGCGGCGATGATCTACACGCCATCAAATACCTCCCGCTCAAACTTAAAGGACCGGACCGGCATTGGCTTAACAGCTTGCCAGCAGACTCAATCGATTCTTGGGAGGACCTGGAAGCCGCATTCCTCGACAACTTCCAGGGCACTTACGTGCGACCACCGGATGCCGACGACTTAAGCCACATAATTCAGCAGCCAGAGGAATCGGCCAGACAATTCTAGACACGGTTCCTAACAAAGAAAAACCAGATAGTCGACTGTCCGGACGCAGAGGCCCTAGCAGCCTTCAAGCATAACATCCGCGACGAGTGGCTTGCCCGGCACCTGGGACAGGAAAAGCCAGAATCCATGGCAGCCCTCACGACACTCATGACCCGCTTTTGCGTGGGAGAAGACAGCTGGCTAGCTCGTGGTAACAACTTATCAAAGAACCCTGGTAATTCGGATACCAAGGATTAAAGTGACAGGACACGTCGGAATAAGCAAAAACGCCGCGTTAGCGGCGACAACAATGAAGACACGGCAGTCAATGCCGGATTCAAAGGCTATAAATCCGGTCAGCGGAAAAAGCCATTCAAAAAGAATACTCAGGGCCCGTCCAGTTTGGACCGAATACTCGATCGCTTGTGCCAGATACATGGCACCCCCGAAAGGCCAGCCAACCACACTAATAGGGATTGTTGGGTGTTCAAGCAGGCAGGCAAGTTAAGGGCCAAAAACAGAGACAAGGGGCTGCACAGCGACGACAAGGAGCCCAAGCCGCCGAACAACAATGGACATAAGGGCTTTCCCCCACAAGTGCCGACAGTGAACATGATATATGCAACCCACATTCCCAAGCGGGAGCGGAAGCGTGCGCTACGGGACGTATACGCGATGGATCCAGTTCAACCCATGGTCCTCCTGCCTGATCACTTTTGATCAAAGGGACCATCCCACTAGCATCCGTCATGGCGGCTTCGCCGCATTGGTTCTCGACCCAATCATCGACGGATTTCATCTCACAAGAGTCCTCATGGACGGCGGCAGTAGCCTGAACCTGCTTTATCAGGATACAGTGCGGAAAATGGGCATAGATCCCTCAAGGATTAAGCCCACAAGAACGACCTTTAAAGGCGTTATACCAGGTGTAGAAGCCAACTGTACAGGCTCAGTAACACTTGACGTGGTCTTCGGATCCCCGGACAATTTCCGAAGCGAAGAGTTACTCTTCGACATAGTCCCGTTTCGCAGTGGCTATCACGCCCTGCTCGGACGAACCGCATTCGCAAAGTTCAATGCAGTGCCGCACTACGCATATCTCAAGCTCAAGATGCCAGGCCCTCGAGGAGTAATTACGGTCAACGGAAACACCGAACGCTCCCTCCGTACGGAGGAGCATACGGTGGCTCTCGCAGCGGAGGTACAAAGTAGCCTTCTCAGGCAATTCTCCAGTCCGGCCATTAAAAAGCCAGACACTGCCAAGCGCGCCCGGAGTAACCCACAGCAGGACCGCCTGGCACACTCTGAGCAAGCGTAGCAATGCGGCCCCAACCCCAGCTTTCGCGACATAGCGAAACCAGTACCTCGCGTACATAACTATGCCCTTGAAATACCATGGGCACAGGGGAAGGGGCACAATAACGGCACGCCCAAAATACGGCTTAAAATGTACTAGGGGCTGCCGGATTCTTTTTTTAAATTTTTTCTTACTTTCAGGACTCCATACTTCGGACGACCTGTTCGGCAATTCGACTGCCACACAAACGATGCAAGATCCAGGGAGGCAGACAAGCATGCCGCATTATGGAACTCCCAGGTGGTCCCTGTTACGAGCGGTATACCTGTCTTAAATACAATTCCGTGGCCTGCCCCTGGTCAGGACATACTGAATAGTCCAATATCTTTTGCTTACCGCACTATTTGTATCGTTCGGCTTTGATAAATAGCCTATCTATAAACAATGCTTACCTTCTTGTCTATTTTTTGCATTATCTTATTTTTCACATTTATGTTTATTAAATGACATGATTGCACCCGTAGACCATGGTACGGCAAACACGCCAGGGGCTTCAGTACCCCTCATAATGGTGTGAGAAGTCCATACACTTTCACAAGTGCGGCACCCCGAACTTATAGCACTATATGCATCGGCTCCGAATCATGATTTGGGTCAATAGTTGGGTTTGCCCGGCTCCTATGTTTTGGTGCCTTACGTTCCGCCCTACGCCAAGGTAGCACTAGGAGAACCACTGCGATTGTGCCCCGGTTCAGCTGGGTTAAGCACCTCAATGGAGAAAGCTAAAACTGACTGTCATGATGTGGCGAGAGACCGGTCGCTATTCGAGAGGTTTTTCGAGTCCCTAAAGGCTTATGCCGCTTCGAGCGAGGAGCTGGCTTTGTCCGGCCAAGGCGTGGATAGCGCCCCGAACTCGGTCTTCCGAACTAGGGGCTTTGCCGAAATTTAAAATTATAGAGTTCTATGGCTAAGTGAGAGTGTTCAAGCATTATAGTCCGATTGTCTGGTTCGTTGTGCTGAGCGCCTCCCTTGAAGGACCCAACTATGGGAAAAAGAGCGCTCAGGTTTATCCCGAACATCCCAGCACTAGTGGCACGGGGGCAGAAGCCGACGACTGGCCATCTCTCAATTTTTGATAAACGGTCGCACAGAAAGTAATATTTTAAATTCAATAAGCATTGCTTAGCGCATATGAACAAGTTTTCAGCACACAGGATAAACACGAGCGAGTTCATTCAAATATCACATCCTTGGTACATTCATCCTCCACAAGGCGGACACCTGCAAGAACATCCTTGTAGTAGTTCTCTGGCTTGCGATGCTCCTTCACCGGCGGCGGCCCGTCCTTCACAAGCTTCTCACTGTCCAGCTTACCCCAGTGCACCTTTGCACGGGCAAGGGCCCGACGG
This sequence comes from Triticum aestivum, assembly GCF_018294505.1. NCBI lineage: Eukaryota > Viridiplantae > Streptophyta > Magnoliopsida > Poales > Poaceae > Triticum > Triticum aestivum. The sequence goes on along the minus strand of NC_057806.1, from coordinate 678,466,936 downwards.
GCACCTTCGATGCAGACGGAGCGCTTGATGACCTCAAGCCTCGGATAGGCCTCCACCAGCCGCCGCACCAGCCCGAAATAGCTCCCAGGCAGGGCCTCTCTGGGCCACAGCCGAACTATGAAGCCCTTCATGGCCTGCCCAGCCGCCTTGTGGAGCTCGACCAGCTGTTTCAGTTGGTCGCTCAAGGCCACAGGGTGTCTAGCCTCAGAATACTGAGACCAGAACACCTTCTCCGTCGAGCTACCCTCTTCAGCTCGGTAGAATGCGGCGGCGTCGGATACGCTACGGGGAAGATCTGCGAATGCCCCTGGAGAGCTCCGGATTTGGGTAAGTAAGAGGTAGTTCACTTTTATATTTCTGCTTTGCAAAAAGAATGCCTTACCCACTGCTATCTTCCTCATCTCCTCCAACTCTTGGAGGGCCTTTTGGGCTTCGGCCTTGGCAGACTTGGCAGCCTCTAGGACCGTTGCAAGCTCGGATGCTTGCGCCTTCGACTCCAGCTCCAAACTCTCATGTTTTTTCATTAGAGCCTGCAGCTCTTGCTGCACCTCGCCGACCTGAGCCCCAAGTCTGTCTCGCTCGGTGCGCTCCGCGGCCGTTTTCTTTTCGGCCTCAGACAGCGCCTGCTTAAGGGACGCCACCTCAGTTGTGGCCCCTACAATAAGCAGTACAATCCTGTTACTCTTTTTTGCAAACAAGCCTTTTTATAGGCACTTTTTCTGTAAGGTATTTCTTACCTTCTTCCTCCTCGAGCCGCTGCTTGGCAAGGCCGAGCTCTTGCTCGGTCCGCTCGAGGTCCTGCTTTAGGACACCCACCTCCGCAATCAGTGCGGCGGTGGATAGCAGCGAAGCCTGCATACGCATATTGACTCTTTTTTAGACTCCTGCGAAATTTAATAGATCCTCTATTCGGCTTTTCTTTCCGAACGCCAAACAGAGCATTAGGGGCTACTGTCTATGCGGTAATATCTTTACATATTTTTACTTACCTCGAAGCCTGTTAGAAGGCTAGCGCAAGCTTCAGTCAGTCTGATCTTGGCGGACTGAACCCTCTGGATCACCGTACTCATAATAGTACGATGCCCCTCGTCGATGGAGGCGTAGTCAAGCACCTCCAGCAGATTGTCCGGCACCTCCGGTTGGACGGAGGCCGCCGGCTCAGAAGGCTTGCTCCTCTAGGAAGGAGTTCGCCTACCGCGGTCCGGAACTGTGGAAGATTCCGGCGCGGTGTCCGGCACAAAGCCGGACTGAGAGCCCTGGGGAGCCTTATCCCCTTCACTCCTGGAGTCCGGGAGGTTGCCTTGCGGCTCCTCCGGGACCACCTCCTCCTGCCCCGGAGCTTGTCGCGATGCCACTTCGGCGTCGTCTGCAGTGCGGGGGGAGATAGCGGGCGGAACTGAGTTCACGTCCGATGAGTCCAGGGAGCCGCCTGATGATTCGTCGAATTCGGCCCGGGGTGGACTGCATAATTACATTTGACATTAGGGAAAGCTGTGCAACAAAGCAACATCATGAGTTATTCTGATATCCGAACTTACAATTTCGCCGGACGCTTGGCCCTATTTGGCCACTCCTCTTTACCCTCTTCGGCGTTGGGGGCGTAGTCCGGCGGAGGGGTCTTCCTTTTCCTAGACCCCTCGGCCTCCCCCGTTGGGGCGGCCTTCCTCTTCTCTCCTCCCTCCGATGGGGGGGGGAGAGTTTTCTTCTTCCTCCTCCTCGTTTTCGCGGGAGGAGGGCATCTCGGACTCGTCAGATGACGAGCCCGACACCACCATGTTGCGGGCACTCTTTCGAGTCCCCGTGGTCTTCTTCTTCTTGGCCTTCTTCTCCGGCACCACATAAGGCGCCGGAACAAGCAGCTTTGCTAGTAGAGCTGGGGCTGGGTCTTCGGGCAGCGGAGCTGGACAGTTAATCGGTCCGGATATCGCCCGCCAAGCCTGTCAAAGGTAAGGGAGTTTAGATCCCGCATAGAGTCAAACTATGAAAAAAGCTTAAACATCCTGTAAAAGGTGTAGATGGCATACCTCGCTAGCATGACGCTGCGAGCTGTATCCACGGTCCTCGGAAGTGGATGCGGGAGCCTCGGTGCCCTTGAATAGCATCTTCCAGGCATCTTCGTACGTCGTGTCGAAGAGCCTGCCGAGGGTTTGATGCTGCGTCGGGTCAAACTCCCACAGATTAAAGTCCCGTTGTTGGCACGGGAGGATCCGGCGGACGAGCATAACCTGGATTACATTAACAAGCCGGACTGGCTTGTTCACCAGGGACTGGATGCATGTTTGCAATCCGGTCATCTCTTTTTCGTCACCCCACGACAGGCCCATCTCTTTCCAGGACATAAGCCGCGTCGGGGGTCCGGATCGGAACTCGGGGGCTGCGGTCCATTTCGGATCGCACGGCTCGGTGATATAAAACGACCCGGATTGCCATCCCTTTAGGGTCTCCACGAAAGAGCCCTCGAACCATAGGACGTTGGCCATCTTGCCCGCCATCGCGCCTCCGCACTCCGCCTGGCTGCCGTGCACCACCTTGGGCTTGACGTTGAAGGTCTTGAGCTAGAGGCCGAAATGAGGGCGGACGCGGAGAAAAGCCTCGCACACGACGATAAACGCCGAGATGTTGAGGATGAAGTTCGGAGCCAGATCGTGGAAATCCAGGCCGTAGTAGAACATGAGCCCCCGGACAAATGGGTGGAGTGGAAAACCCAGTCCGCGGAGGAAGTGGGGGAGAAATACTACCCTCTCATGGGGCCTTGGGGTGGGGAGAAGCTGCCCCTCTTCGGGAAGCCGGTGCGCGATGTCCTTGGACAGGTATCCGGCCTTCATTAGCTTCTTGACTTTGCCCTCCGTGGCGGAGGAGACAATCCACTTGCCTCCCGCTCTAGACATTGCTGGAGAAGGTTGAGGTGGGACGTGCGGGCTTGGGCGCTGGAGCTCGGGTGCGCAGGAGATGGATAGGCAAGGGAGGAAGAAGGCGTAGGTAAAAAGGTGGATCCTTGTCCCCTTATATGGGCGGATGCGGTTGTGCGTCCCCACCTGCCTAGTAAAACTCGCTTGCCTCCCAAGCGCCATGATAAGTGGCGCAGTTGGTTTACCCACGTCCGTATTGATGAAAATCCCGTAAAAGGGGGGTACACGATCTCTGCTTTGACAAGACGTGCCAAGGAAACTGCCTCATAAAACACGCTGAGGTGGAAAAGTGAAAACGATTCGAGTGAAGGACTTGGCTGTAGTGTGATGACGCATTGCGGAATACGTCAGAAGATTTGATTTGTTTTAATATTATTCTCTCTACGGCAATATGTGGAAGCTTATTTTGCAGAGCCGGACACTACTCTTAGTGTTTACAATCTTCTATGAAGGACTTGGAGGAGGAACCCGCCTTGTAATGCCGAAGACAATTTGCGCGCCGGACTCGTTGTCATTGAAGCCTGGTTCAGGGGCTACTGAGGGAGTCCTGGATTAGGGGGTGTTCGGGTAGCCGGACTATACCTTCAGCCGGACACCTAGACTATGAAGATACAAGATTGAAGACTTCGTCCCGTGTCCGGATGGGACTTTCCTTGGCGTGGAGGGCAAGCTTGGCGATGCGGATATTCAAGATCTCCTACCATTGTAACCGACTCTATGTAACCCTAACCCTATCCGGTGTCTATATAAACCGGAGGGTTGTAATCCGTAGGACATCAACTCCATATATAACAATCATACCATAGGCTAGCTTCTAGGGTTTAGCCTCCTTGATCTCGTGGTAGATCTACTCTTGTACTACCCATATCATCAATATTAATCAAGCAGGACGTAGGGTTTTACCTCCATCAAGAGGGCCCGAACCTGGGTAAAACATCGTGTTCCCTGCCTCCTGTTACCATCCAGCCTAGACGCACAGTTAGGGACCCCCTACCCGAGATCCGCCGGTTTTGACACCGACAGCGCCAGAAGCAAACTTCTCATTACTCTAGGCAAAATCGTTATTTTCTATCTATCGATCGCGCCATGGAGCAGAACCAAATTTTACAAGTTACGAGTTCAAAAGGAAAAGCCTGCCGTGTTCGCGTCGCACCCCCACACGGTTGGTCCGGCACGCCGCTCAAGCGGGAATGCATGCGGTGTTGCATTTTCACTTACAAGTGGGACCGCAGTTGAGCAAACCGACTATCGGCAAACCCCCACCCCGCCCACCGTGCGATGGCTGAGAAAAGAGGACAGGAGGGAGAAGAGATGGCTGTAGCACGGACTTCAAGAAAATTGGTGTCGGATGGGACTCGTGTGGGTGGCGTGTGTCGTACTGCTAGACGTGAATGCTAGTTATGGCCCATGCCACCCCACTATATCGAGCCTATATCGAGGTACGTAGAACAAATTTCCTGCAGTCCGTGCTCATCCCTCCTCTATCTCTCTTCTCAGCCAGCCAGCGGACGCGCGGAGCCCATCGTCTGTTTGCTCACATGCGGCCCCACATGTCAGTGAAAATGCAAGAGTACCCACTGAACGTGCACATCTTTCACCTCGGCGTGCTGGTGATGAAAAACAAATCCAATAAAGATCTTCGGTGGCCGCTTTTGGATTAAGATTCTATTTACAGTTTAACCCAAGATGCACATCTCGTGGCTTCAACTACGACTCTATTTTCTTTCATGATACGACCTGGATGCTGGATGTCCCACGTGTCGGCAAAAGGAGGAAGAACCCGACCAAATCTTCGGTTCTGCTCTCGGATTGGACTAGTTGTGCTAACTTTTTATTGTGTACTCCCTCCGTTCCAAAATACTTGACTTCCATTTGTCCAAAAATGGATGTACCTATATACTAAGACATGTCTAGATACATATATATTTTGACAAATAGAAGGCATGTAGTATTGTGCAACGGAGGGACTAGAATGGATGCAAGTTTTTGTATTGGGAAGAAGAGTACATCCATATATTGATAGAGCGCAATTTAGTAGATGTTCTATCACTTTTAGCTAGTATAGAATAGAGGCTAGACATGAGACTAGATGCGAGGAAGCAACGTCTACTTCTTTACACTCGAAGAAGAAAGAAGCACGCAAGATCGAGCCTCCGCAGATCAACAATGAATGCATCGAGAAGGCACTAATCCAACTTACTACAGGAGTAGTCAAAATTATCGTTGGAGTTCATGCAAAATGGAGGTTCGGTTGGGGTCGTGCGTTGGAGTTGGCCTTACAAGTGGGACCGCAGTTAAGGAAACTGACTATCGGCAAACCCCCACCTCGCCCGCGGCGCGATGGTTGAAGTTTGAGAAATGACGAGGTTGAAGAGATTGCTCTCGCATGTACTCCAAGAAATAATATGGTGTCAGATGGATGTCGTGGTGGTGGCGTGTGCCGTACTCCTGGACGTGAATGCTTGTTCTGGCCCATGCCACCCTACTACTCCTACTACTTACTCCTACTATATACTATACTACTAGTATATCGAGGATTGGAGGTGCTGGTTACGTACAACGAACACATTAACATATGGCTATAGTAAAAACACCCTCCCGACGTGCAAAGCATGTGAAGCTAGTACAAATAGTGTACTACTATTGTTGATTGGCCTCATCCGGTAACCAGTTGCAATGCACGTACAATTATGTATTCGGAAAATATTTTTTTCCCTCGTCGCACCACTCACTCAGAGAAGCGACTCAAAAGCCATTCATAAATTTAGTAAGTTTATCACAGGCATATCATTTTATTACGTAGTACAACAGGTCATCAACCCACATCGACAACGAGGATACATTATAAATACTAAAGTTTTCACCACACAACAAATAACAAGCCATGAAATGAACTTCAACTCAACCATTCCGCGGCGTTGGAAACGCTTGCTTTGAACCACATGTGATTCTCTAGGACGGGCCATGCATTGTCGATCTGGAGACCAACGCAGGACTGATCATCCAGGCTGAAGCGGCCTACTATATCAGTACCATGGTAGGGAACCATGCAAATGTCCTAGGTATAGACACATTTTCTTCTCATAAATGTGTCAACAGCGGTTGGATCGCCTTTCACCATCATCGGATAGTTTCGTCCAAGGAAGAGCGAGTTTTCTTCAAGACTATCAATTCTGTGCCAGGGAGAAGGAGTTGGCGCTAGCACACTAGTATACATCCCGAATACCATGCAATGGGTGTTGGAATAGGTCCGGAGAGTGCGACCATGGGAGACTACACCTGCTTCCTTAGCAGTACTATCATCAGTGGGTTGTATGCACACAAGAAGAGGTGATCCATCGGATTTAATTGCCAGGCACCACAGAGTATATCGGCGCTGCTTGTCCTCATGCTCGTGATCATCACCATCGTCATCTCCCCCTAGGTTATAAAAATCTTCAAGTATAGGTGGTGGGATGTCCACAGGACCTTGGAAACACAAGAAGAAGGTTAATTAGTAAAGGGAAAGTTGCTAACCCGCATGCATGTGGATGAAACAATTATAATTACGGTGGAAGACAAACGTACCAAAAAAATGAGGATCCCATGCAAAAACGGTGCCACAAGAGGTGGCAGCAAACAGAAGATCCTTGTATTCAATTGCATCACAGTACACATCCGTGTATGGAAACTGATTTTTGAGTAATATCCATCCTGTTGAACCACGAAGGACGGCAACTAGCTTGTCGAAGATAGCAACAACATCATAGTTTTTGTAATTCCAAGAGCGGTTGGGAACTCGACAAATTGCTATCTTCAGTACATGACAGTCACCATGATCGTATTTGAACGTACGTAGATCATCTGTGTGCTCAACCTCAGGGCACTCGGAGATTTTTGGAAGTGGAATCCGCTGACGAGTGTACACATTCACAAGTTCCCACTCGCAACTGTGCCCAATATAAACAACCCAATCTCCATTTGCGCTAGCCCAGGACTTACCCTTAAGCGATGGCATCTTGACATCACATGTATCATTATCAAGCGGCATCAACTTGCACAAGGCGTGGTCTCCATCGTCCGCTCGCCAGCAAGCGGGGTCATGGCGAAGAAGATAGGGGAGATCAAACCGCTCCTTGACCCTTGGGTTCCTTGCAATGATGTTATTAGTTGAGTCGAGAATGGGCTGGAACGAACCTGCCATGCTAGCCGAGGTGATGACGTCGCACCGATCAATGAGTTCCTCCACCACGTCATCTTTTAGATCGGGGCAAGAATAACGAGGACGTTTCTTGCCTGTTCCCTCCATGGAGAAGACGATTGAACAATGGCAGAAGAAAGGGTGAAGGGCTGAAGGAAAATGGAGGAGGGAGAGGAAGAGCGTGCGACAGCAGTTCCAAATCAAGAGGGAAAGGCGAAGAGACGGTGGACGGTTGCGAGTTTTCCACGGTTCACGAAGAGGCACCCCGGCCTACACGTCCGTTCGGAAATACTCCTACTACTCGCCGTCGTCTCACTGATATGTAGGAACGGGACCACATGTCAACGAAACATGGTGTGTAATTTCTCGTGCAAAATGCGATATGGCCACGTTGGCCCGAGGTGCCGCATTAGTTATCGACCTTTATTTTTTTAATGGCGCGCCGATCAGTTTTGAAGCACGACTAACTGGTACTGTACGCAGAGAAAATATAAACTACTCTACCACTCCCCCACCTCCAGTACTAGTAGTATAAAAGAGATATATATAGGATGGAGCTTCAGCGCTTTCTTGCTAAGGGCTGCCCACTTGCTTCTCACACCACCACCCTCTCTCCAGATCTAAAAAAGATGGCCCCTCTCTCCCTCCTCACCGGTGGTCACAGATCCGCCGGGGAAGAGAAGGACGTGCAGCGTTGACGCACTCATCGTCGGCGAGCGAGGTCATGCACTGACGACAAGGCCGTCCTCTCAGACCTAGCGCCCGCGCGGGATGGCCTCCGTCCCCAAGCTCGCTGCCGTAGTGTGTGCGGTGGACGACGACCACGAGCGAAGCCACTTCACGCCGACCCTCAGGTATGCTACCTCTTTTCGAGCCATAACCTTGTTCTATTGCCCCATCTGCTACGTCGTTGCATGTGGATCTTTTTCCACTCCACCATCTTCCCAATTTGCTATCCTCTACTCTGCTGGCCACGCAGACGAAAACCATTATTTGCACTATTAAAGGAAACCCTACTTCATGCAGACTAATCCATGTCTGGGTTGAATAAGGAAAGGAAGGGAGACTGTACTGTCCAAGAGAGTAGGCATCGAACCCGCATCTAGGTTGAAAAGGGGAAAATCAGTAGCTAAGGAACGAGTCTCGTGTCTCTTGGTTAAAGAAGGGTAGAAAGGCATGACAACGCAATAGGGAATGACCAGGTCGATCGGTTTGTTGTCCTCGCATAGGAAAAAGGTGGCTAAAGAGAACAAAAATGGGACCGTAATCCACATATGCTGCCTGGATATTTGTTGCTCTGGGCAACCATACCTCCCTCACCACTCTGCGTCCGTGGAGATACATCGTACTGGTGCCTCCCATGCTCTTATTGCCACTTTTTTTTGCTGTTAGTATAACACCAGCAGTCAAGTCAAGCAATTCTACTGCTAAAGTGATGCCACATTTAACTAATGCCGCTCTCAGTCTAATGCCACCCATAAATTTAAGCAATGCCATTTAATGTCACTGGATTATTTCAGGGTTAGCTGTTGATTGTGGATGTATTAAAGATTTTTAGCTATAAGGCATTCTAATGCTGTTGCACAACCAGTATACCAACGATGAAACTTGTTACTCCCGTCAGATTTTTGCACTGTTAATGCTTATAGATTACATACCTCACTTTCATGAGATAAGTTATTTTTTTGTACAGTGTCACCAAAATGCCAAGGCGCTGATGTCATTTTATTTTGGTTAAACTGCACAGACAATTAAGAAGACAAGAGGAAAGGTCAAGAGTGGGCACCTCCTCCTCCGGCTGTTCTCTTGAGGAGGTCTGTATGTTTGTCTCTAATGCCTGTCGACTACATACCTGACATCATGATGTAATGTTAAGTCGTTTCCTTTTGTACAGTGTCACTGAATTGTCAAGGCGGTGATGGCATTTTATTTTAGTAGAACTGCACAAAATTTGCTTAAAAGAAGAGGAAAGGTCAGGAATGGCTCACTTTTCCAACAAAAACTATGTATGCCTTCCTCACATCAGCCGCTGTTGCTTTATTTGTTCCTTCAAACAGGTGGTTAGAAATAGTCTTGCTACCTTTTCCCATCAAGAAATTGGAATGCTTATATTTGTGAGTCTATGCTTCAACTAGTGCCACTCTTAGAGTAATCACACTTTCAATATCTATGCAAACAGGGATGCTCGATTTTAGTGGAACTGCACAAAAAGTCCAACTGGTTCAACATTAGGAGCATGTTTTTTTCCCAACCATTATATCCAATTGGTGGCAATATGAGCTGTTCATCACGAAGGTACATGGTTTTCTACTATCTTGCTACCCTTTTTGTACTATCATTACATAGTAATAGTAGTGGTTTGTATGTGAATTTATTGGCAGGGTGGACCTACATTGGAGGTGCAGGACAGGATTCAATGATTGGATGCTCAATTTCGGTTGTATCGATTTCACCTCTTCCATCACTGCGAACATGGATATCCTTGGTCTGATGAAGAATAGGCGCTATATTTCTGCTCTGAACCAGCAAATCAATTCAGTATGAAATTGTCCAGGGCAAAACATAAGTGTACCAGATTGTCCAGTGCAGAACATGACAGATGCTAAGCGGAAGAGACATGTTTAAACCAAAAATACAAGGTGTGGTATATGTTTACTAGCTGCTTGATATTTGCGCAAATAGAGATGTCTGTCTGTTGCTATTTGGCAAACCAACAAAGTGTCCGCAATTTTGGTTGAACTGCACAAGAGAATAGTATAGTCACTGCATGCAGTGCCATTTGAAAATAGACATAGAAAGATTGGATAGTCACTTCATGGACTGCAGAAAAGAAGTACTGTACTATTTATTGGCCAACACTAGTGCTTCATTGCTTTGGTCTGATTATACAATGGGCATCATTTTTCCTAAGTTAAAGTTTGTATTCCGAAAATAGTCTCGCCGTGTGATCAAGAGAAGACCAAATCATATTGCAGTGGATGTTCCTCCAACATGTGTGGTTCATTCTCATGGTTCCAGCTGTTGGTGAAACCACTTACGTTTGCAAGAGGAATTGTAGACTTCACAAACAAATTTGTATTTCAGTCTGTACTGAATGTTGGCCAAGAGAACCATCCATGTTAGTAGGAAGAACATATGTTTTTTCTAGATCTTTGCTTTTGGAGCTACATATTTGTATATGATCTGTGAGTCATTGAGATGCATTAACATGTTGATCTTATGTATGGGAATCGTACTAGTTAGTTTTAGTTGCGACGCAAGATCTGAAGCGGCTAATCTTTGCTTTTGGAGCTACATATTTGTATATGATCTATGAATCATTGAGATGCATTAATAGTTACTTATTTCTATTCGCTCAGTGTTTACAAGTTACTGATTGATCACTAGCTAGCCTACAAATGCGCTCCTGACAGTTTTATTTGCGACGCAAGATGCGAAGTGGCAGTTTTTTGAGTAAAAATGCCTACCTATGAAGAAACTAACAAGCTACACTATCGATCCTACACGGATAAAATGCCTACCTCTGAAGAAACTGAGAAGCTATGTTATCGATCCTACACGGATAAATAGCGGATCACGCACGTACTACCTCCTTTCTGCTTTGCAGGGCTCAATTCAAGAAATGACCTACTCGATACTACACGAATAAATAGCGGATCACGCACGTACTAGTACCTCCTTTCCGGTTTGTAGGGCTTAATTCAAACCTCTCACCAACCAAGGTACTCCCTCCGTCCGGGTTTATTAGTCCCGTGAGCAAAGCAGCAAGACCAAGGCATGGCAATAATTAACGACATGCAGAAGTTTAAGCCTAATACATTCTAGCGATTTAAGTGGCTGCATGCGTGCCCTCGACATGCAGAAGTTTAAGCCTAATTAATTTCAGCGATTTAAGTGGCTGCATGCTGCTTCGCGTACTGCCTCCGAGCGATTCTGAGTGCTTGCATGCAGCCGGCCATAATTAAGGCAGCTAACTGATGCGAAAAAAGATACGCTTTAAATCCGTGGAATCATTATTGACAAGGAGGGAGATGATTCGAGTGCACTCGTTTGACTGCCATGCCGGCGTGCGACCCAGATGGGACGGGACAACACAGTCATAATTTCAGTTTCTCTAGTTTTCCACGGCAAGCTGGCACGCTAAGCCATTATGCATTGAATTCCGATGACTGTCGCGCTACCTTCCACCTATAAGTATTGTTTCCCGGACTTCTCAGGTGCCCCCAACTCGCCATATCCTCATAAGCCCCCACCGGCCCGACGTCGCTCGCCACGTCCGCCATGCCCCCGCCCGTCCGCAGTAGGCGATGCTGGAGGCGGTCACTGCCGGAACTAGTGTTCGGGTTTTCGCCGGAAGGCAGACGGAGGGAGGAGGCATTCTATCTGTCTTTAGATGGCAATGCGGAGGTCGAGGAGTTGTTGGAGCGCGACCGCATGGCGGAGGAGCAGGAGTTGTTGGAGCGCGATCGCCTGGCGGAGGAGCAGCATCTCGCCGATTTGCGCCGCCAGCGGGACATGGGGCAGCAGCGCACCGACGCTTTGAGTCGCGAGCAGAGCGCCCGCAACTGGGCCGACTACGTGGAGGCCGGCGCCCGGCAAATAGCCCTGGAGGCTGTCGAGCACGCACGCGTTCACGACGCTGATTTTTACTACCAGCTTGTCAAGTGGGTTTCCCGCTTGGAAGCCGAAGCTTCGGTGGACCACGCCGGCATGGAAAGGGCCAACGCGCGTGAGCAATGCGCCCTATCGCACCTTTGGCAAGTCCGAGGCGAGGCGGAGGACGCCGGTGCCGGCGTTTAGCATGGACAGCAGATGGCGGCCGGCGTCGTCTAGTTAGCTAAGAGTAAGTTAGTACTTGTACGCTACTAGATTGTTAGTGGGAGTAGATAGTTCACTTGGCTATGATGGTTGTCAACGTGGAAGTTCAGTACTCTATATGTGGATTAGACATGTTACTTTGCTCTGAATGTTGAACTTTCCGCTTGAACGTATGGAATGGGCTATTATTTTTTAAATGGGCTGTATTTGTCCTCCACGGTTTAGAGGCTGACTTGTGGGCCTAGCAAGTTGACGCGTACACAATCAGGAGATGATTGTACGTGGAGAGGATGACAGCAGGGACCCGCCAAGGTCATGGCAGTACGCAAGCAAGTGCCTCCTTATTTCAAGCCAATAAAAAATGGCTCCTCCTAGTGGATTTCTGACATCTGGGTCCCATGCCATTGTCAACGTAGTCAATAAACGAGAGAATTGCACAACGAGCGGCTGACACCAGGGGCCTAGCAGCTCGCCCAGTTATTTTTGTTTTGGGTTAATTTGATAAATGCCACTCCAAATCTGGTGTATCCGAGAAATGCCACTACAATTTCCAAACTTTGAAAAATGCCATTTCATGCCATTTCTAGTGGCATTTTTGAAGTCTGGAGTGGCGTTTTTCAAAGTTTGCAAACTGCAGTGGCGTTTTCCAAAGTTTGCAAAAATTGCAGTGGCATTTTGCAAAGTTTGGAAATTGCAGTGGCATTTTTATGAATCGCCATAATTGGAGTGGCATTTATCTAATTTGTTTTTGAGACGGAAGCAGGGTGTCAACTGGGCTGTGCGGGACACTCCGGCCTGTCTAGACAGCCTTTTCTTTTATGTTTACCACAGACCAGCCCAGTAGTTTTTTTTTCTTTCTGAAAATGGCTAGCCTAGTTTTTTTTTGTGATTTGTCAAGTAAGTCGCTTTATCAGGCCTGTTGGGCTGCAAATCTTTCAAGACGAGGGGAGTGGCCTATCAGTAATGAGAAATGGGCTGTACATTTTAAAAACACATCAAACCGGCAATTATTTTCAAATATTTTTTTTTCATTTCGAGATTTTAAATTGCATCGATTTTTATGCGTGGACAATTTATTCGATTTTATGTTGATATACATTTATTTTTAAAATCAGTCTGAATGTGACTCGAAATTTCGGGATTAAAAACAGTTCAGACCGCACCGACATATGCAAAATTTCGTATAATTTTTTAACCGTGGCCACAATATGGGTTGTAATGCTAACATAAAGAATATGGGCTCCAAAAAAACCCGTAAGAATTAGCAAATGGGCTGTAAATTATTTGAAATAATGGCAGATGGGTTGTATGCTGTTTTCCACAGATTTGAGGCTTTCCACAGATGGCCTGTATACTATTGGATGTCCATACAACGGCCATCGTGCTTCTTTAATATCTGCTCTTCGTGCTCCAGCCGCTCAAATGAGCGCCGACGGGACTACCTGCTCCCTCCTCCCTGCGGCCGGCTGTGCTGCTGCGCAGGCCTCACTGCCCCACCGTACTCCCATCGCTGGCCTAGCCATCCCTCTACTCACCCACACCTGCTGTTATTCTCCGGCGACGGCAGACGAACCACTAAACCCTCGTACAGTCGTAGTCCCCTCCGCGTGGGAAACAAAAACAACGGCCGAGTCTTCCCTACATCCGTGTCGTTCCTTTCCTAGGCCTCGCCGTCGTCCACCGCCCTGGTGCTCTCCGCCTGACGTGGTCAGCATGGTCAACGACCGACATGCATCTGAAGAGGACTGTACGTGGAGAGGCTGATAGCTGGGTCCACGGCCGCACACAAGGAAATGCCTCCTTATTACGCGCAAAATAATGATTTCCTCCACCTGACATCGGGGACCCACCGAAACGGCTTCTGTATTTCGTGAAAAAAATGTTACCGCCGCTGACAGCTCGGACCCACCAGCTATATCTTCGCACGCAAGGAAGTGCCTCCTTATTACGCACAAAAAAAGAATACTCCCCCTGCTAGCTGGGACCCAGTATAGTGGGCCTACTAAGTTGCTGGGGACGAAGGGCTTTGTCAACTTAGTTAATATGCACGATTCTAGCTCGACTGACCGTACGATGTCCATCCAACGGCCGTAGTGTTTCTTCAACCTCTGGTCTTCTTGCTCCAGCCGCCCAAAGCAGCGCCGGTCGTGCCGCATGCTCCTGCCTCCCGTGGTCGGCTGTGCTGCCACAGAGGCCTCACCATCCCCTACTATTCTCACCCCCGGCCAGGCCCTGCGGCGACGGCAGCCTCACACCGTAGCCAAACCAGTGAACCCTCGTAGTCCTCTCCGCGCGGGCTTCCACTGCCGCGTCATCCCCTTCCTAGGCCTCGCCATCGTCCATCGCCGTGGTGCTCTCCGCGCGGCATGGTCAAGGAACGACTTCCATCGGAAGAGTACTGTACGTGGAGAGGCTGACAGCTGGGTCCATGGCCACAGCCCGTTTTTTTTGTGATTTGTCATGTAAGTCGCTTTGTCAGGCCTGTTGGGCTGCAAATCTTTCAAGACGAGGAGAGCTTTCATTCGGCTGGCTGAGAAAATGGCCCATCAGTAATGAGAAATGGGTTGTACATTTTTAAAACACATCAAACCGGCAATTAGTTTCAAATATCATTTTTTTTCATTTCAACATTTTAAATGACATTAATTTTTATGCGTGGAGAATTTGTTGGATTTTATATTGATATACATTTATTTTTAAAATCAGTTTGAATGTGAGTCGAAATTTCAGGATTAAAAACAGTACGGACCGCACCGAAATATGCAAAATTTCGAATAATTTTTTAACCATTGCCACAATATGGGTTGTAATGCTAACAAAAATAATATGGGCTCCAAAGAAAACCTTAAGAATTAGCAAATGGGCTGTAAATTATTAGAAATAATGGCAGATGGGCTGTATGCTGTGTTCCACAGATTTGAGGCTTTCCTAAAAAAGGTTGACGTACAAGCACTGACTGTTGGATGTCCATCCGACGGCCGTTGTGCTTCTTCAATCTTTGCTCTTTCTGCTCTAGCCGCTCAAACAAGCGCCGGCGGGACTGCCTGCTCCCTCCTCCGCACGGCCGGTTGTGCTGCCGCGCAGGCCTCACCGCCCGACCGTACTCCCATCGCTGGCCTAGCCATCACTCTACTCACCCACACCTGCTGTTATTCTTCGGTGACGGCAGACGAACCAGTAAACCCTCGTACAGTCGTACTTCCCTCCGCGTGGGAAACAACTGCCGAGTCTTCCCTGCCTCCGTGTCGTCCCCTTCCTAGGCCTCACCGTCGTCCACCGCCCTGGTGCTCTCGGCGCGGCGTGGTCAATGTGGTCAAGGAACGACATCCATCGGACATGGACTGTACATGGAGAGGCTGATAGCTGGGTCCACGGCGGCAGCAAGGAAGTGCCTCCTTATTACGTGCAAAATAATGATTCCTCCACCTGACAGCAGGGACCCACCGGACGGGCCACCTTATTTCGCGAAAAAACATTTCCCCCCTGACTGCTGGGACCCACCAGCTACACCTTCGCACGCAAGGAAGTGCGTCCGGGCAAAAAAAAAAACGATTCGCCCCCCTAACTGTTGGGACCCACTAGCTACATCTTCGCACGCAAGGAAGTGCGTCCGGGCAAAAAAAACTAAAACGATTAGCCCCCCTGACTGCTGGGACCCACCAGCTACATCTTCGCACACAAGGAAGTGCGTCCAGGCAAAAAAAACGATTCGCCCCCTGACTGCTGGGACCCACCAGCTACATCTTCGCAGGCAAGGAAGTGCCTGACAGTCGGGACCCACCTGGTCGAAGCGTACGTAGCGTTGACATTCTGGTCGCGAACGTGTACGTACATACTAGTCGATGTAGAGCCACGCACGTGTCGTAGTAGAGGCGCGCACGTGTCGTAGTAGAGGTGCACACGTGTTGTAGTAGAGGCGCGCACGTAGCATGTACACGTATGTATAGCGGCCAGGGTGCAAGAAAGAAAATACGGCCACGTATGTGTACATACGGGCGGGGTCTCGAACGCCTACTCGTGCATACGTACGGCAAGGGCTCGTGTACATGGCTGGGTCAGAACAGAGAAACAGCGTCGTCGTCGTTTTCATGGGTCGGAATGGAATGCGTGTTCGTGTTCATCGGGAGGGCTTGGACGGAAGAGGCGATGGAAACGAGGCCTGGCGTACCGCACAACGGAGGAAACGGACCTCCTACGGTCGAAACGGGGGTCCTGATGATTGGGAGGGGTGTGGCGTACCGCAAAATGGAGGAAACGAACCTCCTACGGTCGAATGGGGGTCCTGTTGATCGGGAGGGGTGTGGCATACCGCAAAACGGAGCAAACGGACCTACTATGGTCGAAACGGGGGTCCTGTTGATCGGGAGGGGTGTGACGTACCGCAAAACGGAGGAAACGGACTTGTGTTGGAGCGCTACAGTCGAAACGGGGGTCCTGTTCATCGGGAGGGGTGTGGCGTACCGCAAAACGGGACTCCACGGGATACTGTTCATCTCCACCGTCGACCCCCTCCAGCCTCCATGAACTACTGTTCATCCACCGTCGACCTCCTCCAGCCTCCACGGGCTCCTGTTCATCCAGCCTCCACCGCGCGCTACTCCACCGGCTACTGTTCAACCACCCCTCCACCGTCTACTGTTCATCCAGCCCTCCACACCACGGGGTCCTGTTCAACCACCCCTCCACGGGCACCCCTCCACCGTCTACTATTCACCCTGCCCTCCACACCACGGGGTCCTATTCATCCACCCCTCCACGAGCACCCCTCCATCATCTACTGTTCATCCAGCTCTCCACCACACCACGGGGTCCTGTTCATCCAGAGGCAACGCCACCGCTCACTGTTCATCCAACCCCCCCCCCCCGCAACGCTCACTGTTCATCCCATCGATCGGCTTCAGTTAGCAGCAGTAGCAAAGGAATCGCTCGATCGGGTTCAGTTAACAGCCATCGATCGATCGCTCGGGTTCAGTAACATGTAGCCTGCAGTGCAATCGCTCGGGTTCAGTTAGAGCCCAACGCCTCACTCGGATTCAGTTAGAGCCAATGCCTCGCACACACGCGCATACGTGTACGAGAGAAACGCGTATCGCTCAGCCCCCGACCTCCCACCGTAACCGGGAACTCCCCGAAATTTTCCTCCCCCTCGGTTCTACCACAGGTTTCCGTCATGGACGGCCCCCAAAGAATGTCATGCAGCTGCGTCTCCGGCCCACCCAGGACGAAAAGCCCATTTTCTGTCATGATTTTTTGTCATAGAAGTACGAGCCCACCACATCTATGATGATACCAGGTTTTGTCACAATTATTGTCATATGTATGACAGAAAAAAATTTCGTTCGGCCCAAAATGTCACAGATGTGTCTTTTTTTGTAGTGCAAGTGTAGGGGATTGCAACAGTTTTGGAGGGTAGAGTATTCAACCCGAATTTATTGATTCGACACAAGGGGAGCTAAAGAATATTCTCAAGTATTAGCAGCTGAGTTGTCAATTCAACCACACCTGGAAACTTAATATCTACAGCAAAGTATTTAGTAGCAAAGTAATATGATAGTGGTGATAACGGTAACAAAAGGTAACAGTAGTAAAAGCAATGTTTTTGGTATTTTGTAGTGATGATAGCAATACCAACGGAAAAGTAAATAAGCGAAGAACAATATATGGAAAGCTCGTAGGCAATGGATCAGTGATGGAGAATTATGCCGGATGCGGTTCATCATGTAACAGTCATAACCTAGGGTAACACAGAACTAGCTCCAGTTCATTGATATAATGTAGGCATGTATTCCGAACATAGTCATACATGCTTATGGAAAAGAACTTGCATGACATCTTTTGTCCTACCCTCCCGTGACAGCGGGGTCCTTACAGAAACTAAGGGATATTAAGGCCTCCTTTTAATAGAGAACCAGAACAAAGCATTAACACATAGTGAATGCAAGAACTCCTCAAACTACGGTCATCACCGGTAAGTATCCCGATTATTGTCACTTCGGGGTTAATGGATCATAACACATAATAGGTGACTACAGACTTGCAAGATAGGATCAAGAATACTCATATATTGATGAAAACATAATAGGTTCAGATCTGAAATCATGGCACTCGGGCCCTAGTGACAAGCATTAAGCATAGCAAAGTCATAGCAACAACAATCTCAGAACATAGTGGACACTAGGGAACAAACCCTAACAAAACTAACTCGATTACATGATAGATCCCATCCAACCCATCACCTTCCAGCAAGCCTACGATGGAATTACTCACGCACGGCGGTGAGCATCATGAAATTGGTGATGGAGGATGGTTGATGATGACTGTCGGTGTCAAAACCGGCAGATCTGTTGGAAATATGCCCTAGAGGCAATAATAAATTGGTTATTATTATATTTCCTTGTTCATGATAATCGTTTATTATCCATGCTAGAATTGTATTGATAGGAAACTCAGATACATGTGTGGATACATAGACAACACCATGTCCCTAGTAAGCCTCTAGTTGACTAGCTCGTTGATCAATAGATGGTTACCATTTCCTGACCATGGACATTGGATGTTGTTGATAACGGGATCACATCATTAGGAGAATGATGTGATGGACAAGACCCAACCCTAAGCCTAGAACAAGATCATGTAGTTCGTATGCTAAAGCTTTTCTAATGTCAAGTATCATTTCCTTAGACCATGAGATTGTGCAACTCCCCGATACCATAGGAGTGCTTTGGGTGTGCCAAACGTCACAACATAACTGGGTGGCTATAAAGGTACACTACAGGTATCTCCGAAAGTGTCTGTTGGGTTGGCACAAATCGAGACTGGGATTTGTCACTCCGTGTAAACGGAGAGATATCTCTGGGCCCACTCGGTAGGACATCATCATAATGTGCACAATGTGATCAAGGAGTTGATCACGGGATGATGTGTTACGGAACGAGTAAAAGAGACTTGCCGGTAACGAGATTGAACCAGGTATCGGGATACCGACGATCGAATCTCGGGCAAGTATCGTACCGCTAGACAAAGGGAATTGTATACGGGATTGATTAAGTCCTTGACATCGTGGTTCATCCGATGAGATCATCGTGGAGCATGTGGGAGCCAACATGGGTATCCAGATCCCGCTGTTGGTTATTGACCGGAGAACGTCTCGGTCATGTCTGCATAGTTCCCGAACCTGTAGGCTCTACACACTTAAGGTTCGATGACGCTAGGGTTATAGGGAATAGATATATGTGGTTACCGAATGTTGTTCGGAGTCCCGGATGAGATCCCGGACGTCACGAGGAGTTCCGAAATGGTCCGGAGGTAAAGATTGATATATAAGAAGTATGGTTTTGGCCACCGGAAGTGTTCCGGGCATCACCGGTAGTGTACTGGGACCACCAGAGGGGTCCGGGGGTCCACCAGGTGGGGCTACCAGCCCCGAAGGCCTACATGGGCCAATAGTGGGAAGGGACCAGCCCCTATGTGGGCTGGGGCGCCTCCCACCAAGGCCCAAGGCATCCTCAAGAGGAGAGGGGGCAAACCCTAGGCGCAGATGGGCCTTAAGGCCCACCCTAGGTGCGCCCCCTCTCTCTCCCCCTTGGCCGCCTCCCAGATGGGATCTGGGGGCTGCCGCCACACCTAGGGAGGGAACCCTAGGTGGGGGCGCAGCCCCTCCCCTTCCCCTATATATACTTGAGGTTTGGGGCTTCCCAACACATGTGATTTGCTCTCCCTGTTGGCGCAGCCCTACCCCTCTCCCTCCTCGTCTCTTGCGGTGCTTGGCGAAGCCCTGCTGGAGTACCACTTTCCTCCACCACCACCACGCCGTCGTGCTGCTGCTGGATGGAGTCTTCCCCAACCTCTCCTTCTCCCTTGCTGGATCAAGGCGTAGGAGACGTCACCGGGCTGTACGTGTGTTGAACACGAAGGTGCCGTCTGTTCGGCACTAGGATCATCGGTGATTTGGATCACAACGAGTACGACTCCATCAACCCTGTTCACTTGAACGCTTCCGCTTAGCGATCTACAAGGGTATGTAGATGCACTCTCCTTCCCTCGTTGCTAGACTTCTCCATAGATTGATCTTGGTGATGCGTAGAAAATTTTGAATTTCTGCTATGTTCCCCAACAGTGGCATCATGAGCTAGGTCTATGCATAGTTACTATGCACGAGTAGAACACAAAGTAGTTGTGGGCGTCGATATTGTCATTTATCTTGCCGTTACTAGTCTTGTCTTGATTTGGCGGCATCGTGGGATGAAGCGGCCCGGACCAACCTTACACGTACGCTTACGTGAGACCGGTTCCACCGACTGACATGCACTAGTTGCATAAGGTGGCTGGCGGGTGTCTGTCTCTCCCACTTTAGTCGGATCGGATTCGATGAACAGGGTCCTTATGAAGGGTAAATAGAAATTGGCAATTCACGTTGTGGTTTTGGCGTAGGTAAGAAATGTTCTTTCTAGAAACCTATAGCAGCCACATAAAACTTGCAACAACAACTAGAGGACGTCTAACTTGTTTTTGCAGCAAGTGTTTTGTGATGTGATATGGCCAAAGGATGTGATGAATGATATATATGTGATGTATGAGATCATGTTCTTGTAATAGGAATCACGACTTGCATGTCGATGAGTATGACAACCGGTAGGAGCCATAGGAGTTGTATTTATTTTTTGTATGACCTGCGTGTCATTGAGAAACGCCATGTAAATTACTTTACTTTATTGCTAAACGTGTTAGCCATAGTAGTAGAAGTAATAGTTGGCGAGCAACTTCATGGAGACACGATGATGGAGATCATGGTGTCATGTCGGTGACAAGATGATCATGGAGCCCCAAGATGGAGATCAAAAGAGCTATATGATATTGGCCATATCATGTCACTATTATTTGATTGCATGTGATGTTTATCATGTTTTTGCATCTTGTTTACTTAGAACGACGGTAGTAAATAAGATGATCCCTCATAATAATTTCAAGAAAGTGTTCCCCCTAACTGTGCACCGTTGCGAAGGTTCGTTGTTTCGAAGCACCACGTGATGATCGGGTGTGATAGATTCTAACGTTCGAATACAACGGGTGTAAGCCAGATTTACACAGCAAAAACACTTAGGTTGACTTGACGAGCCTAGCATGTACAGACATGGCCTCGGAACACGGAAGACCGAAAGGTTGAGCATGAGTCATATAGAAGATACGATCAACATGAAGATGTTCACCGATGTTGACTAGTCCGTCTCACGTGATGATCGGACATGGCCTAGTTGACTCAGATCATGTAATCACTTAGATGACTAGAGGGATGTCTATCTAAGTGGGAGTTCATAAGATGAACTTAATTATCCTGAACATAGTCAAAAGGTCTTCGCAAATTATGTCGTGGCTCGCGCTTCAGTTCTACTGTTTAGATATGTTCCTGGAGAAAATTTAGTTGAAAATTGATAGTAACAATTATGCGGACTAGGTCCGTAAACTGAGGATTGTCCTCATTGCTTCATAGAAGGCTTGTGTCCTTAATGCACCGCTCAGTGTGCTGAACCTCGAACGTCGTCTGTGGATGTTGCGAACATCTGACATACACATTTTGATAACTACGTGATAGTTCAGTTAAACGGTTTAGAGTTGAGGCACCGAAGACGTTTTGAAATGTCGCGAAACATATGAGATGTTTCGAGGGCTGAAATTGGGATTTCAGGCTCGTGCCCACGTCAAGAGGTATAAGACCTCCGACGATTTTCTTAGCCTGCAAACTAAGGGAGAAAAGCTCAATTGTTGAGCTTGTGCTCAGATTGTCTGAGTACAACAATCATTTGAATCGAGTGGGAGTTGATCTTCCAGATGAGATAGTGATGTTTCTCCGAACTCATTACCACCAAGCTGCTAGAGCTTCGTGATGAACTATAATATATCAGGGACATATATGATGACCCTTGAGATATTCGCGATGTTTGACACCACAAAAGTAGAAATCAAGAAGGAGCATCAATTGTTGATGGTTGGTGAAACCACTAGTTGCAAGAAGGGCAAGGGCAAGAAGGGATACTTCATGAAACGGCAAATCAGTTGCTGCTCTAGTGAAGAAACCCAAGGTTGAACCCAAACCCGAGACTAAGTGCTTCTGTAATAAGGGGAACAGCCACTGGAGCAGAATTACCCTAGATACTTGGTAGATGAGAAGGCTGGCAAGGTCGATAGAAGTATATTCGATATACATTGTGTTAATGTGTACTTTACTAGTACTCCTAGTAGCACCATGGTATTAGATACCGGTTCGGTTACTAAATGTTAGTAAACTCGAAATAAAAGGCTGTGGAGTAAACGGAGACTAGCTAAAGGTGAGCTTGCAATATGTGTTGGAAGTTTTTCCAAGCTTGATGTGATCAAGCATCGCACGCTCCCTCTACCATCGAGATTGGTGTTTGCGTTGAGCATAGACATGATTGGATTATGTCTATCGCAATACGGTTATTCATTTAAGGAGAATAATGGTTACTTTGTTTATTTGAATAATACCTTCAATGGACTTGCACCTAAAATGAATGGTTTATTGAATCTCGATCGTAGTGATACACATGTTCATGCCAAAAGACATAAGATAGTAATGATAGTACCACCTACTTGTGGCACTGCCACGTAAGTCATATCGGTATAAAACGCATGAAGAAGCTCCATGTTGATGGATCTTTGGGCTCACTCGTTTTGAAAAATTTGAGACATGCGAACCATGTCTATTGGTGTATATGCATGAAGAAACTCCGTGCAAATGGACCGTTTGGACTCACTTGATTTTCAATCACTTGAGACATGCAAATCATACCACATGGGCAAGATGACTGAGAGCCTCGTTTTCAGTAAAATGGAACTAGAAAGCAACTTGTTGGAAGTAATACATTTTGATGTGTGCAGTCCAATGAATGCTGAGGCGTGTAGTGGATATCGTTATGTTCTTACTTCACAGATGATTTGAGTAGATGTTGAGTACATTTACTTGATGAATCACGAGTCTGAATTATTGAAAGGTTCAAGTAATTTCAGGGTGAAGTTGAAAGATCGTCGTGACAAGAGGATAAAATATCTATGATATGATCATAGAGATGAATATCTGAATTACGAGTTTGGCACAGAATTAAGACATTGTGGAAATTGTTTCACAACTAATACAGCCTGGAACACCATAGTGTGATGGTGTGTCCGAACATCATAACTGCACCCTATTGGATATGATGCATACCATGATGTCTCTTATCGAATTACCACGATAGTTTATGGGTTAGGCATTAGAGACAACCACATTCACTTTAAATAGGGCACCACGTAATTCCGATGAGATGACACCGTATGAACTATGGTTTAGAGAAACCTAAGCTGTCATTTCTTAAAAGTTTGGGGCTGCGACGCTTATGTGAAAAAGTTTCAGGCTGATAAGCTCGAACCCAAAGCGGATAAATGCATCTTCATAGGACACCCAAAACAGTTGGGTATACCTCCTGTCTCAGATCCGAAAGCAATAAGGGATTTTTTCAAGAATCGGGTCCTTTCTCGAGAAAAATGTTTCTCTCGAAAGAATTGAGTGGGAGGATGGTGGAGACTTGATGAGGTTATTGAACCGTATCTTCAACTAGTGTGTGGCAGGGCACAGGGAGTTGTTCCTGTGGCACCTACACCAATTGAAGTGGAAGCTTATGATAGTGATCATGAAACTTCAGATCAAGTCACTACCAAACCTCGTGGGATGACAAGGATGTGTACTACTTCAGAGTGGTACGTAATCCTGTCTTGGAAGTCATGTTGCTAGACAACAATGAACCTACGAGCTATGGAGAAGCGATGGTGGGCCTGGATTCCAAAATGGCTTGAGGCCATATAATCCGAGAGAGGATCCATATATGAAAACAAAGTGTAGACTTTGGAAGAACTACTTGATGGTCGTAAGGCTGTTAGGTACATATGGATTTTAAAAGGAAGACGGACAATGATGGTAAGTATCACCATTAAGAAAGCTCGACTTGTCGTTAAGATGTTTTCCGACAAGTTCAAGGAGTTGACTACAATGAGACTTTCTCACTCGTAGCGATGCTAAGAGTCTGTTGGAATTATATTAGCGATTACTGCATTATTTATGAAATCTTGCAGATAGGATGTCAAAACATTGTTTCCTCGACGATTTTCTTGAGGAAAGGTTGTATGTGATACAACCGGAAGGTTTTGTCAATCCTAAAAGATGCTAACAAGTATGCAAAGCTCCAGTAATCCTTCTAAGGACTGGAGTAAGCATCTCGGAGTAGGAATGTATGCTTTGATGAGATGATCAAAGTTTTTGGGTGTATACAAAGTTTATGAGAAACTTGTATTTCCAAAGAAGTGAGTGGGGGCACTATAGAATTTCTGATGAGTATATGTTGTTGACATATTGTTGATCAGAAATGACGTAGAATTTCTGGAAAGCATATAGGGTTATTTGAAAGTGTTTTTCAATGGAAAGCCTGGATTAAGCTACTTAAACATTGAGCATCAAGATCTATAAGGATAGATCAAAACGCTTAATGGTACTTTCAAATGAGCACATACCTTGACATGATCTTGAAGGTGTTCAAGATGGATCAGTCAAAGAAGGAGTTCTTGCCTCAGTTGTAAGGTATGAAGTTAAGACTTAAAGCTCGACCACGGCAGAAGAAAGAGGAAGGACGAAGGTCGTCCCCTATGCTTTTGTCATAGGCTCTATACGGTATGCCATGCTGAGTACCACACCTAATGTGTGCCTTGCCGCATATTTGGCAAGAGGGTACAAAGGTGATCTAGGAGTAGATCACCAGATAGCGGTCTAAATTATCCTTAGAGGAATAAGGATATGTTTCTCGGTTATGGTGGTGATAAAGATTTCGACGTAAAGAGTTACGTCGATGCAAGCTTAACACCTATCCGGATAGCTCTGAGTAGAGATACCGGATACGTATAATGGAGCAACAATTTAGAATAGCTCCAAGTAGAACAGTTATTTGAAATGGCTCCAAATGTAGCGTAGTAGTTGCATCTACAAGATGACATAGAAATTTGCAAAGTACATACGGATCTGAATGTTGCAGACCCGTTGACTGAAACCTCTCTCACAAGCATAACATGATCAAACCCAGAACTCTTTGGGTGTTAGTCACATGGGGATGTGACCTTGAGTGTTAATCACATATCGATGTGAACTGGATTATTGACTCTAGTGCAAGTGGGAGACTGTTGGAAATATGCCCTAGAGGCAATAATAAATTGGTTATTATTATATTTCCTTGTTCATGATAATCGTTTATTATCCATGCTAGAATTGTATTGATAGGAAACTCAGATACATGTGTGGATACATAGACAACACCATGTCCCTAGTAAGCCTCTAGTTGACTAGCTCGTTGATCAATAGATGGTTACGGTTTACTGACCATGGACATTGGATGCCGTTGATAATGGGATCACATCATTAGGAGAATGATGTGATGGACAAGACCCAATCCTAAGCCTAGCACAAGATCATGTAGTTCGTATGCTAAAGCTTTTCTAATGTCAAGTATCATTTGCTTAGACCATGAGATTGTGCAACTCCCGGATACCGTAGGAGTGCTTTGGGTGTGCCAAACGTCACAACGTAACTGGGTGGCTATAAAGGTACACTACAGGTATCTCCGAAAGTGTCTGTTGGGTTGGCACGAATCGAGACTGGGATTTGTCACTCCGTGTAAACGGAGAGATATCTCTGGGCCCACTCGGTAGGACATCATCATAATGTGCACAATGTGATCAAGGAATTGATCACGGGATGATGTGTTACAGAACGAGTAAATGAGACTTGACGGTAACGAGATTGAACCAGGTATCGGGATACCGACGATCGAATCTCGGGCAAGTATCGTACCGCTAGACAAAGGGAATTGTATACGGGATTGATTAAGTCCTTGACATCGTGGTTCATCCGATGAGATCATCGTGGAGCATGTGGGAGCCAACATGGGTATCCAGATCCCGCTGTTGGTTATTGACCGGAGAACGTCTGGGTCATGTCTGCATGGTTCCCGAACCCGTAGGGTCTACACACTTAAGGTTCGATGACGCTAGGGTTATAGGGAATAGATATACGTGGTTATCGAATGTTGTTCGAAGTCCCGGATGAGATCCCGGACGTCACAGTTCCGGAATGGTCTGGAGGTAAAGATTGATATATAGGAAGTATGGTTTTGGCCACCGGAAGTGTTCCGGGCATCACCGGTAGTGTACCGGGACCATCGGAGGGGTCCGGGGGTCCACCAGGTGGGGCCACCAGCCCCGGAGGCCTACATGGGCCAATAGTGGGAAGGGACCAGCCCCTATGTGGGCTGGGGCGCCTCCCACCAAGGCCCAAGGCGTCCTCAAGAGGAGAGGGGGCAAACCCTAGGCGCAGATGGGCCTTAAGGCCCACCCTAGGTGCGCCCCCCTCTCTCTCCCCCTTGGCCGCCTCCCAGATGGGATCTGGGGGCTGCCGCCACCCCTAGGGAGGGAACCCTAGGTGGGGGCGCAGCCCCTCCCCTTCCCCTACATATACTTGAGGTTTGGGGCTGCCCAACACATGTGATTTGCTCTTCCTGTTGGCGCAGCCCTACCCCTCTCCCTCCTCGTCTCTTGCGGTGCTTGGCGAAGCCCTGCTGGAGTACCATGCTCCTCCACCACCACCATGCCGTCGTGCTGCTGCTGGATGGAGTCTTCCCCAACCTCTCCTTCTCCCCTTGTTGGATCAAGGCGTAGGAGACGTCACCGGGCTGTACGTGTGTTGAACACGGAGGTGCCGTCCGTTCGGCACTAGAATCATCGGTGATTTGGATCACGACGAGTACGACTCCATCAACCCCGTTCACTTGAACGCTTCCGCTTAGCGATCTACAAGGGTATGTGGATGCACTCTCCTTCCCTCGTTGCTAGACTTCTCCATAGATTGATCTTGGTGATGCGTAGAAAATTTTGAATTTCTGCTACGTTCCCCAACAAGATCTTGGGTAGGGGGTCCCGAAATGTGCGTGTAAGGCGGATGGTAACAGGAGGCTGGGGACACGATGTTCTACCACGAGATCGGAGAGGCTAAACCCTAGAAGCTAGCCTATGGTATGATTGTATGTTGTCCTACGGACTAAAACCCTCCGGTTTATAGACACCGGAAAGGGTTAGGGTTACACAAGGTCGGTTACAAAGGAGGAGATATACAAATCTGTACTACCTAGCTTGCCTTCCACGCCAAGTAGAGTCCCATCCGGACATGTGACGAAGTCTTCAATCTTATATCTTCATAGTCCAACAGTCCGGCCAAAGGATATAGTCCGGCTGTCCGGAGACCCCCTAATCCAGGACTCCTTCAGTAGCCCCTGAACCAGGCTTCAACAACGATGAGTCCGGCACGCAGTATTGTCTTTGGCATTGCAAGGCGGGTTCCTCCTCCGAATACACCACGGAAGAATTTGAATACAAGGATAGTGCCCGACCCTGCAAAGTAAGTTCCACATACCATCATAGAGAGAGTAATATTTCCACAAATCTAATCTGCTGACACGTTTTGGCAACATGACATTATGCCATGGCCCGGTGATTATTCAAACCGTTTCCTTTAACTAGCCCCGCACATAAAGCGAGGCAGTTTTTTGACACGTCTTGTCAAAGCAGAAATCGTATCCCTCGTATTACGGGATTCTCATCAATACGGTCGTGGGTAACCCAACCACGCCTAGGACTCCTAGATTTTAGGCAAGTCCCAAACGGCCACGAGGAGGACGCTTGATATTCACCCTCTTTATAAAGGGTCAAGGCTTTTACTTTTTTCCTCCCGTTCTCAATCGAATCCCTCCCCTGCCTCGAGTTCTAACACTCAAAGCTTAGGTCAGGCGCTTCGGATCTTCAATCGTGTCCGGATCCAGCCTCCAGGGCCAGTGGATGCCCTCCTCTATCATGGAAGAAGATATCAAGAAGTTGAGGGAGGCAAGATACCTGACCGCCGAAGTCTCACATCGGCTGCCCGCCTGAGGGCAGGTCGTCCCTACTCCTGAACCCAATGAAGACATCGTGTTCATCTCCCACTTCCTTCGAGGACTAGGCCTCACTCTGGATCCCTTCGTAAGGGGTTTGATGTTCTATTATGGGCTTGATTTCCACAATCTAGCCCCGGATTCCTTTCTTCACATCTCGGCATTTATTGTCGTATGTGAGGCCTTCCTCCGCATTACCCCTCACTTCGGCATGTGGCTCAAGACCTTTGATGTGAAGCCGAAGATGGTCGAGGGGCAGTATGCAGCATGCAGAGGTGCATTAGTAAGCAAGATTGCTGGAGCTCCGTGGCCCAAAGGTTCCTTTCCAGAGGTGTCCGGATTATGGCAACGGGAGTGGTTCTACATCACTGCTCCCAGAAGTGCCAAGTGGGTAGCTTCCCCCGCCTTTCGCTCGGGCCCTCCACCACAACTGATGTCATGGATCAGCAGGGGGCTGAGCTGGGGTCCAGCCAAGGGTGTGCCCATACTGCAGAGCCGCATCCGGGATCTCTTCGAGGGAGATTTTAGTTTGGTTATGGTAGTGCAAGTCATGCTGGTCCATCAAGTCCAGCCTTGCAAACGTCAGCCCCTCCGTTTGTGGGAATTCAACCCAGAAGGACCGCGCGCTATTCAGAATTTCCTTGGCCTGACGCACGAGGAGATGTACAAATCATTCTTCGGACCCCAAACAGAGTGTCCGGATACTACCGAGGATGTGGGCCTGAGCAGCAACCGCACCGCCGACCAAGTAAGTAATCCTCTAGCCGAACACACCGTCTTTTGTTTATCATGACGTCATTCTGAGAAATCGCTCTCTCACCAGGAATGGCTAACAAAGGCGAAGATGATTCGGTGTTCGGCCCCCCTTCCTGAGGGTTTGGACAATCCGGTACTGGAAAAGATGCTCGAGCTAGCACCTTGCCCGGAGCCCTCAAAGGAAGATAAAGGGGGGAACAATGAGGGCGAAAGTGAGCCCCATCGCTACCAATTCCAACCAAGGGAATGAGCGCCTCCGTGAGGGAGGATAACCAAGGGGAAGAATCTGACCTTCTCTCGCTCCAGGGAAGGAAGAGGACTGCCTCTGAAGATCCGGAAACCAAGGCTTCCAAACGGGAGAAGTCTCTAGCAGAGGGTCCTGCCCTGGAAGGTGCTCTTGCCGCACAAAGCCCGCGCGGGGATCAGCCCTCTAACGAGTCGTAAGTGATCAAAATCTCCTTAATAGTAGAGATATTCTACCTTACTTCCGAGGAAAATAACCGAAGCGTTTATCTTTCAGTTTGGATCTTAGCCCTTCTCAACAGAGCTTGTCTTCAGGGGACCTTCTTCCAGAGATGACGGAGAGCGAAACGCCTCCCCCGGACTCCCCCGCTCAAGAAGCGGGCGACCTTCAGGTGTCGTCACGGAGGGCCTCTCCGGATCCGGTGAGGCCAGAAGATAATCCTATAGTCACCCGAAGTCCCCAGCATCCGGCTCTTGAAGAGGGCAAACAAAAGAGTCTGAGGCCGTCTGGTATGCGGTCGGACGCACTGAGGGATCTGCTGAAGCGAGCAACCATCTCGGAAGAACACCGTACGTTGATGGGTATGGTGATGGAAAGGATTTCATCCGCCGAAAGCGGGTTGCATGACGCCTTTATGAGTCTACTAGCAGGCTTTGAGGTACGTAAAATGATATACGTTTGTGATAGTACCGCACATTTTTAGGTGTGCCCTGTGTAGATAGTAGCCCCTGAGACTCTAGTTGTCACCGAGAACGACGGCAAATAGAGGATCGTAGTCCCAGGTAATAACCATACCGCCTTTATGTGCAGGTAGAGGAAGCTCCAGTGGCTAGCCGGACTCATGAGTTTGCCGAACTAAAGCGGCAACTGGATGCGGTGGATGCCGACATCGAGCTTGTTAACAAGCGGCTTGACGAGGCACAGGGTACGTGATATTTTCTGGTGAATGTCACATAGTAAGAGCAGCATGATGCCAGTATCTTTAATATGTTGTGACTGCAGATGGAGCTGCCACTGTGGAGACCCTTCGGGCGGAACTTGCCCGGGCCAAAGAACAAGCAAGGAGTAGTAATGCGGCTGCTTTGAAGGCGGTCGAAGAGTTAAGAGCCGAGAAGGCCGCGCATTGCAAGAGCAAAGAGAAAATGGCCAAGATGGCTGTAAAGTTGAGAGACACTGCCGACCGTTGCCAGTTCCTTGAGGAAGAAAACCGAGCGAAGGCTATGGACCTCGAAAACGCCACGATGGCGACCAAAGACACCCGTTCTGCCATAAGAGCGAAGAAGGAGGAGCTGCGTGAAGCGTGTGACATTGTGGCTGGGAAGCCCTTTTTGCTGCGGAGGAAGTTCGGAGATCCGCGGTATGCCCCTCTAGATCGGTTGTGGTGCCATTGGGGGAGATCGAAGACACTATTCCGAGGAAGTATCAACGCTGTGTTTATACTTTTGCCCGAAAGTATTGTGATGCCTCCTGTGCGGCCGTTTATGTATATATGTATATAACCTGAAAGATTGCAGTCGTCGGCTTCAGCCCCCACGCATACAATGGGGGGGTGTTCGCAGAAGA
Organism: Triticum aestivum; assembly: GCF_018294505.1. Lineage (NCBI taxonomy): Eukaryota > Viridiplantae > Streptophyta > Magnoliopsida > Poales > Poaceae > Triticum > Triticum aestivum. Next base: position 678,436,456 of record NC_057806.1, on the reverse strand, counting down.
CGCGTATTCACACTTAATCCAACGTCTTGGTCCTAATAAGGAGGTGATAGCGCAGCGAACTAGGCAACCGGACTGTAATGCTTTAACACTTTCACTTAGCCATAGGAGTTTGACAGTGTGGGGCTACTATATAGCCCCTGGTGGCTTCGCACTAGCCCGGATTCGGGGTGCGTACATGCCTGGCCGAGAAACGGCCCTTCGTTAATGCGGAGGAATCCCGAAGATTCCGATTGGTCATCGAGTGGTTGACCAGTCTCACGCTATATCATGACAGTCAGTTTTCGGCTTTCTCTACTGAGGTGCTCGTCCAGATGAACCAGGGCACAATCGCAGTAGTTCTCCTGGTGCCGCCTTAGCCGATAGAGCGGAACGTAAGGCAGCAAAACACAGGAGCCGGGCAAACCCAACATTTGACCAAAGACATGATTCGGAGCTAATGCATATAAGGCCAAACTCGCGACGCCGAACACTCCCTAAGGTATTCGGTCTTTATGGTGTAAACCAGGTCTAAACAGTACCCTTTGTAATAAGCCCCTGGTGTCCAGGTACATGCATTATTATGGCGTGGCCACATGCCAAGACGTCAGCATCCTTCTCGGTTGTATAGAGAGTCCGAGGGATGTAAATCAACAAGAGACAGTACAAAAGGTTTACGCAGGGTCTTAATCTACAAAGAATCCTTGGAACGGGTCCCTACTACACGTCTGCGCCTCTGTCTCCGTTGTGTCGTATTCTGGACGGGTGTAGCACGATGGTCATCTGAAAAAGAGAGGAACTTAATTGAAAAGTTGCTGTGCGAATGTTAAGTTATACTAAATAAACAATATACAGTTGAAAATGAGTGAAGGTGAGCCTTATTGCCACTTTTTGCGTGTGTTGAGCCCCTTGTATTGTAATAGGGGTATAGCCATCAAACCTGTATTAATTACATATAGCTGAGCCGGACTCGTCTAGCCATGTCCGTGGTCTTAACTAGGGATGAAAATGGAGTGGAAAGTTTCTGCTTTTCCAGAGGAAAAATGGAAACGGAGAGGAAATATGAAAACAGAAACGGAAATTTGCAAAATGGAAATGGAAGTGGAAATTTTTATGCGGAAAAGGAAACAAAAATGAAATGGTGTTTTCCGGTGGAACAGACGCGGAAATGGAACTTTACGTTTCCGTGAATATGGAATTTCCATTTCTACTATAGGCCCATGGCTGCTTTGTAGCCCAATTACCAAACAACACACAATGACACAGTGAGCAGACTAGATCATTTGAGGACCAACTTTTGCTTCCACACACATTCTCAACTAGACACAATACGGAATTGTCATGTACTATTACAATACTACCCTATGTTACCAACACAACCATATTATCATGTAGCCATGCTAAGAATTTCTTAAATTTCTTTGTTTTTTGTGTGTATTTCTCTATGATTCAAGGGGGTTTTAAGTTCCGGTCAACAAACCGTTCTGTTTTCATGTCCGCTCTGTATTCGCTCCATGTTTGTTTCCGATAGTATTTGTTTCCGTATTCATTTCCGGGGTTTCCGTATTCATTTCCGCTTCTACAAAAAAATATGAAAACAAATATGGTAGCACCTAGTTCTGTCCGTTTCCGCTCCATTTTCATCCCTAGTCTTAACGACCTGTCAAATGCTTGAGTTGGTGAGGCCGTTTAGTGTGCGGCGGCCAAGGTGGCTGCACCGTCTTCGGCGCGCAAGGAGCGCTCAATATTTCCATTTACAGTAATGATGCCACGTGGACCGGGCATCTTGAGCTTGAGGGAAGCGCAATGCGGTATTGCGTTAAAGCGAGTGAAAGCTTCGCGTCCGAGTAGTGCCTGATAGCCACTTTGGAACGGAGCAATGTGGAAGGTTAAATTTTCGCTACGGAAGTTATCGGGGAAGCCAAACATAACCTCTAGTAGCCGGGAGCCCCTGCAATGAGACTTCGGGCCTGGCGTTACTCCTTTAAAGGTAGTATTGTTGTGGCAAATTTTTGTTGGGTCTATCCCCATTTTGCGGATTGTGTCCTGATATATCAGGTTTAGGCTACTGCCGCCGTCCATCAGGACTCATGTGAAGTGGTATCCGTCAATTATTGGATCTAATACCAAGGCAGCCCATCCTGCGTTCCGGATACTTGCTGAGTAATCCCGTTGGTCGAAGGTGGTCAGTTGAGACGACTAGTGGCAGAACTCCGCGGTGATAGGCCCTTGGGCATATTTATCTGGGAGTGCCGATTTGTTTCTCCCCTTTATCACGTGTAACACGTTTACTGTTTTGACTTCCGGTGGAAATTTCTTCTGTTCCCTAGTGTTTTGCTTGCGAGGCTCATCCTCGTCTTCGCTTGGTGTATCCTGCCCCTTATGGTCGGCGTTGAGCTTGCCGGACTGCTTGAAGACCCAACATTCCTGTGGGTATGATTTGCAGGTTTATCGGGGGTGCTATGGATCTGACATATTTGGTCCATGATTTTGTTTAAGCTGGACAGTTCATCTCTAGCGCCTTTAGGGGACGGCTTTTGCTGACCTGGCGGAGAGCTTCTAAACCCGGCGTTTACCGCCGTGCTCTTCGGGATGTCTTCTTTATTCCGGCGCTTATTTTTGCTACGTCGTGATTTCCCGTTTCCATCTCTAACTTCGGATGTACTTGGGTCGTTGTTGCTGCATCGAGCTAGCCAGCTGTCCTCGCCCACGCAAAAGTGGGTCATGAGGCTTGTTAATGCTGCCATTGTTCTCGACTTTTCTTGGCCGAGGTGCCTGGCAAGCCATTCGTCTCGGATGCTGTGCTTAAAGGCTGCCAAGGCCTCGGCGTCCGGACAGTCGACTATTTGGTTCTTTTTAGTAAGAAACCTATTCCAAAGCTTTCGGGCTGACTCTCCGGGCTGTTGAGTTATATGACTCAAATCGTCCGCATCCGGAGGTCGGACATAAGTCCCTTGAAAATTCGCCCGACAAGCGTCTTCGAGCTCTTCCCAGCTTCCAATGGAGCTTTCGGGGAGGCTTTTGAGCCAGTGCCGAGCTGGCCCTTTGAGCTTGAGGGGTAAGTACTTGATGGCGTGGAGATCATCTCCTCGAGCCATATGAATATGGAGGATATAGTCCTCAATCCAGACTCCAGGGTTTGTTGTTCCGTCATAAGCCTCTATGTTTACGGGTTTGTATCCCTCTAGAAATTCATGATCCAGCACCTCATCGGTGAAACATAGAGGGTGTGCGGCACCCCTCTATTTGGGTGTACCGTGGTATTTGGATGTTTGTTGTGTCGCATTGTATGTTGGAGCGCACCTGCGTGGTCCATAGATGGATCTGGTTGCGCCGTCCTTTTGATGCGAGCCCTTACGTGGATCGCGTACGGGTTTATGTGCGGCATCGATTGCCGCTTTATGTTGGCTATGAGGTCGTCTATCTGACCGGATGGCCATTTTATTTTTTAATTGTGGAGGATCTCAGGCCTCCTCATCGAATTCAGGTAGCAACTTTCGCTTTGGATAGCTCTTGGTGTGGCGATTACTGTCGTACTTCGCTGTTGTGTTGAGTACTTCACTCCATTTGATTTTGAGTGTGTCTTGTGCAGCCTTGAGCCTTTGTTTCTGTTTTTTTCAGACTCCTCGCCGTGGCAACAAGCCTTTGGTGGGCATTATGTTGCTCCTGGCGCCTGTCCGGTGTGATGTTGTCCGGACTGTTATCTTCGACGGGGTTGGGTTGTTCGGCTTGATTTTCCATGTTGCCGTGGTCGGGCAATGGTTCACCCTGCTCTAGCGCTGGGTCTATGTGATCGTTATTTCTTTCGAGGCGGGATTTGGAGCGGCGTTTACGCCGCCGCTTTGACTGCTGCTCAAGGGAACCACCCTTCGCTGTGTCCTTCCGTTCCTCGTCATTATTTTCTTTGGGTGTGTCCACCATGTATATGTCATGTGATGAGGTGGCTGTCCAGTGCCCGATGGGCAGTGGTTCCTCTTCGACTCCCGCATCATCTTCCATACCGTCGATGTCTTCGGAGTCGAAGTCGAGCATGTCGGTTAAGTCATCGACAGTGGCTACTAAGTGGGTGGTGGGTGGGCGGCAAATTTCTTCGTCATCCTCATCCCAATCCTGTCGGACGTAGTTCGGCCAGGATCCCTCTGACAAGGAAAGAGACCTTAATGAGTTCAGTATGTCGCCGAAGGTCGAGTGCTGAAAAATATCCGCGGAGGTAAACTCCATGATCGGCGCCCAATCATATTCGGTAGGAATGGGCGCAGGCGGTTAAGAATCCGTGGCCGGAGAAGGATCCGGCAGTTTGGCAACACAGCTCTCGTGAAGGGTAAGGTCGATATTCGGCTCGATCGCTGTAGAGGGTACGGCCTCCGTGACGGGGTCTATCCACCCGTACACAGATGGCGAAACTGGCTCCGAATTAAGGGTCAGAGCGGTTGCCGGTGCGATCTCCTGAATACGGTCCGATGGTAGAGCTAAATCGTACTCATCGTGGCCGCGTGGCGTACAAGGCAGGGGCCCGAATCCGTTGAAGATCAAGTCTCCACGGATATCGGCCGTGTAGTTTAAGCTTCCAAACCTGACCTGGTGGCCAGGGGCGTAACTTTCGGTTTGCTCCAGATGGCCAAGCGAGTTGGCCCGCAGTGCGAAGCCGCCGAACACAAAGATCTGTCCGAGGAGAAAAGTCTCACCCTGGACTGCATCGCTATCGATGATCGTAGGAGCCATCAAGCCTAACAACGAAGACATAGAGGAACTCTCAATGAAAGCACCAATGTCGGTGTCAAAACCGGCGGATCTCGGGTAGGGGGTCCTGAACTGTGCGTCTAAGGCGGATGGTAACAGGAGGCAGGGGACACGATGTTTTACCCAGGTTTGGGCCCTCTTGATGGATGTAAAACCCTACGTCCTGCTTGATTTATTCTTGATGATATGAGTATTACGAGAGTTGATCTACCACGAGATCGGAGAGGCTAAACCCTAGAAGTTAGCCTATGGTATGATTGTATGTTGTCCTACGGACTAAAACCCTCCGGTTTATATAGACACCGGAAAGGGTTAGGGTTACACAAGGTCGGTTACAAAGCAGGATATACATATCCGTACTGCCGAGCTTGCCTTCCACGCCAAGTAGAGTCCCATCCGGACACGAGACGAAGTCTTCAATCTTATATCTTCATAGTCCAACAGTTCGGCCAAAGGATATAGTCCGGCTGTTCGGAGACCCCCTAATCCAGGACTCCCTCAATGACGATGGCAATGGATTCCCCTCTCCGGAGCCCCGAACGAACTCCAGATCAGCCCTCCCAAGAGGTTTTAGGGCTTGGCGGCGGCTCCGTATCGTAAAACGCAATGATTTCTTCTCTCTGATTTTTTCTCCCCGAAACTCAATATATGGAGGTGGAGTTGGAGTCGGAGAGGCAGCAGGGGGCCCACGAGGTAGGAGGGTGTGCCCTAGGGGGGCAGCCGCGCACCCCACCCTCGTGGCAAGGTGGTGGGCCCCCTGGCCTTCATCTTTGGCAGGTATTTTTCTTATTTTCCGAAAAGTGTCTCCGTGAAGTTTCAGGTCATTCCGAGAACTTTTGTTTCTGCACATAAATAACACCATGGTAATTCTGCTGAAAACAACGTCAGTTCGGGTTAGTTCCATTCAAATCATGCAAGTTAGAGTCCAAAACAAGGGCAAAAAGTGTTTGGAAAAGTAGATACGTTGGAGATGTATCAACTCCCCCAAGCTTAAACCTTTGCTTGTCCTCAAGCAATTCAGTTGACAAACTGAAAGTGATAAAGAAAAACTTTTACAAACTCTATTTGCTCTTGTTGTTGTAAATATGTAAAGCCAGCATTCAAGTTTTCATCAAAGATTATAACTAACCACATTTGCAATAACGCATAAGTCTCAAGTTTACTCATATCAATAGCATAATCAACTAGCGAGCCATAATAATAAAACTCGGATGACAACACTTTCTCAAAACAATCATAAATATGATATAATAGGATGGTATCTCGCTAGCCCTTTCTGAGACCGCAAAACATAAATGCAAAGCACCTTTAAAGACCAAGGACTGACTAGACATTGTAATTCATGGTAAAAGAGATCCAGTCAAGTCACACTCAATGTAAACTAGCAGTAATGAATGCAAATGACAGCGGTGCTCTCCAACTGGTGCTTTTTAATAAGAGGATGATGACTCAGCATAAAAGTAAATAGATAAGCCCTTCGCAGAGGGAAGCAGGGATTTGTAGAGGTGCCAGAGCTCAGTTTTAAAACAGAGGTGAATGATATTTTAGCGGTATACTTTCATTGTCAACATAACAACCAAGAGATGGCGATATCTTCCATGCTACACACATTATAGGCGGTTCCCAAACAGAATGGTAAAGTTTATACTCCCCTTCCACCACAAGCATCAATCCATGGCTTGCTCGAAACAACGAGTGCCTCCAACTAACAAGAGTCCCAGGGGGAGTTTTGTTTGCAATTATTTTGATTTAGTTTGCATAAAGCATGGGACTGGGCATCTCGGTGACCAGCCATTTATCTCATGAGTGAGGAGCGGATTCCACTCCTCTTGAGAATAACCTGCCTAACATGGAATATACAGACAACCCTAGTTGATACATGGGCTATTCGAGCATACAAAACATGATATTTATTTGAAGGTTTAGAGTTTGGCACATACAAATTTACTTGGAACGGCAGGTAGATACCATATATAGGTAGGTATAGTGGACTCATGTGGAATAACTTTGGGGTTTAAGAAGTTTGGATGCACAAGTAGTATTCCCGCTTAGCACAGGAGAAGGCTAGCAAAAGACTGGGAAGCGACCAGCTAGAGAGCGACAACAGTCATGAACATGCATTAAAATTAATCAACACCGAATGCAAGCATGAGTAGGATATAATCCACCATGAACATAAATATCATGAAGGCTATATTGATTTTGGTTCAACTACATGTGTGAACATGTGCCAAGTCAAGTCACTTAAATCATTCAGAAGAGGATACCACCCTATCATACCACATCATAACTATCTTAATAGCATGTTGGCACGCAAGGTAAACCATTATAACTCATAGCTAATCAAGCATGGCACAAGAAACTATGATCTCTAATTGTCATTGCAAACATGTTTATTCATAATAGGCTGAATCAGGAATGATGAACTAATCATATTTACAAAAACAAAAGAGGTTGAGTTCATACCAGCTTTTCTCATCTCAGCCAGTCCATCATATAACATCATAATTGCCTTTCACTTGCACGATCGAATGATGTGAATAATAATAATAGTGCACATGCATTGGACTAAGCTGGAATCTGCAAGCATTCAATAAACAGGAGAAGAAAAGGCAATATGGGCTCTTTTGTCAGATAAACAATAATGCATATAAGAGCCACTTCAACAATTTAATTATGCTCTTCTCCTATCGACCCCCAAAGAAAAGAAAAGAAATAAAACTATTTACATGGGAGAGCTCCCAACAAGCAAAAGAAGAACAAGAAATCTTTTTGGGTTTTCTTTTTAATTACTACTACAAGCATGGAAATTAAGCTGATTAAAAGCTACAACTAATATTTTTGGTTTTTCTTAAGGTTTATCAAACATATGAGAAGAAAGCATAAAAAGGGGAATAAACTAGCATGGATGATACAATGAAAAATTATGAGCACCGACATCTAGCAATGAGTGTGTGAGCATAAATGTAATGTCGGTGGGAAATACGTACTCCCCCAAGCTTAGGCTTTTGGCCTAAGTTGGTCTATGGCCACGGCTGGCCTGGCAGATATCCATAATAGCAGTTGGGGTCGTACTGAGAAGAAGAAGAGGAAGACTCCGATTGCCACTGGCTGACAATCATCTCCGGGTCCCACTGGTAATTAGACTGTCGTGAAGGATCAACTTGTGGTTCCGGCTCTGGCTCCTCAGCTGGTGCAGGGTTCCGGTAGGCATGAATAGCCTTCAACGGAACAAGGTACGTTTCTGAAGATAAATCAAACAAAGAAGGAGCTGGCAGGGTAATAGTCTCAGGATGATGTTTGTTAAAGAACAATTGATATTTAAGCTCTCCTTCCCTATTCTTAACAATAAAATCATGTGCCACCATACTTTTATAATCTAGATAAACACGAGGCAGCACTTTTTCTTCCTTCTCATAATGCCTAATAGGTATGTTAAAATGTGCAGCTAGGCGTGAAGCATAGATGCCTCCAAAGATGGGGCCCTTTGTACGGTTCAGACTTAACCGTTTGGCAATAATGCCGCCCATACTAAAAGAGTTATCACCGTATAAACCGTGGTGCAAAATAATAATATCAGGGATACTCAGGTTTCCACAGTTTCCGCGACCAATTAAGCAACGACTAGCAAATAATGCAAAATAACATAAAACAGGAAAGTGTATGCCAGTGATTCGTGCATTGGAAACCTTCCTTGTTTCCCCTACAGTGATAGTGTCAATAAATCCCTCCACATCATCATGATGTGGTTCTTCTGTATTGCCCTCAAAAGGGACTAAACAAATCCGACAGAAATCATAAAATGACATCTCCTTATGTCATCATATAAATAAAACTTCACCATAGGTGGTGAGCTCCTAGAATGGAAATGAAAGTTTTGCACAAAGATATTTGTGAGCAAGAGAAACTGATCGCATTGGTCGTGGAGGAAAGCGGTAAGGCCTGCAGTCTGAGCCAATTCATGAAAATCTTCATAAATCCCGGTTGCTCTTAAGAAATCCTCGGAAGGCCATTCACACGCCCGAACCTCCGCGGTGCGAGGCAGATTATACTTAGGCTTCGGTGCCTTTTCCTTCGAGTTTTGGCTCGATGAGCCCCTCAAAAGTCTCCTCATAATTTTCTGAAAAATTCTGAAATTTTTAGTAACTTCAAAATAAAAGTAAACGAAACTCAATAATATTGATAGTAACTACTCCTACAAGTGCCTAGGGCCTATATCATGCATCAAAACTACTTTTGACCATATAAATTTGACATGCAAGCTCAAGAACAGGGTCACCTAAGCAGCAAAAATTTGCAATGAATAAAGCACTAGAACAAAAACTAAGTGGACCAATGGGGGAGTCACATACCAAGGAACAATCTCCCCAAGCAGTTTTGTGAGAGGTGCTTTGAGCAAGGAGATCGAAAATGGCAGCAAAACGAGCTTGGACTCGGGTTTGAGCTGATTATTCGTGTTTGGGGGAGGAAGAAGGAGTGTATGGGTGCAAGGATAAGTGGAGGAGGGCCACCATGGGCCCACGAGGCAGGGGGCGCGCCCTCCACCCTCGTGGGCAGGTGGTTGGCCCCCCTGGTGTGTTCTCAGTTCCATAAATCCTCAAATATTCTAGAAAAATCATATTTAATTTTCAGGGCATTTGGAGAACTTTTATTTTTGAGGTATTTTTATATTGCACGGATAATCAGATAACAGACAGACAAATATTTATTTTTATTTTATTTAATATAAATAACAGAAAGTAAAAGTTGGGTACAGAAGGCTGTGCCTTCTAGTTTCATCCATCTCATGGTCATCAAAAGGAATCCACTAACAAGGTTGATCAAGTCTTGTTAACGAACTCATTCCGAATAACATGGAACCGGAGAAATTTCGAATAACACTATGTTACCTCAACGGGGATATGCACATCCCCAATAACAAGAATATCATATTTCTTCTTGACAGTAGGAAGAGGAAATTCAAAACCTCCAAATATAATCGATGGAATTTTTCCAATAGAGTTGATACTATGAACTTGAGGTTGTTTCCTCGGAAAGTGTACCGTGCGCTCATTACCATTAACATGAAAAGTGACATTGCCTTTAGTGCAATCAATAACAGCCCCTACAGTATTCAAAAAGGGTCTTCCGAGAATAATAGACATAATATCGTCCTCAGGAATATCAAGAATAACAAAGTCCGTTAAAATAGTAACGTTTGCAACTACAACAGGCACATCCTCACAAATACCGACAGGTATAGCATTTGATTTATCAGCCATTTGCAAAGATATTTCAGTAGGTGTCAACTTATTCAAATCAAGTCTACGATATAAAGAGAGAGGCATAACACTAACACCGGCTCCAAGATCACATAAAGCAGTTTTAACATAATTTCTTTTAATAGAGCATGGTATAGTGGGTACTCCTAGATCTCCAAGTTTCTTTGGTATTCCACCCTTAGAAGTATAATTAGCAAGCATGGTGGAAATTTTAGCTTCCGATATCTTTCTTTTATTTGTAATAACATCTTTCATGTACTTAGCATAAGGATTGGTTTTGAGCATATCAGTTAATCGCATACACAAAAAGATAGGTCTAATCATTTCAGCAAAGCGCTCAAAATCCTCATCATCATTTTTCTTAGATGTTTTGGGAGGAATAGTCATGGGTTTTTGAACCCAAGGCTCTCTTTCTTTACCATGTTTCCTAGCAACGATGTCTTTCTTATCATAACGTTGATTCTTTGATTGTGGGTTATCAAGATCAACAGCAGGTTCAATTTCTATGTCATTATCATTACTAGGTTGAGCGTCATTATGAACATTATTATTAGCATTATCACTAGTTTCAGGTTCATTACCAGATTGAGTTTCAGCATCAGAAATAGAAATATCATTTGGATTCTCAAGTGTTTCAACAATAGGATCACTAGAAGCATGCAAAGTTCTATCATTTTTCTTTTTCTTCTTTTTAGAGGAACTAGGTGCATCTATATTATTTCTCTGAGAATCTTGCTCAATTCTCTTAGGGTGGCCTTCAGGATACAAAGGTTCCTGAGTCATTCTACCAGTTCTAGTAGCCACTCTAACAACATAATCATTATCTTTACTATTCAATTCATTGAGCAAATCATTTTGAGCTTTAAGTACTTGTTCTACATGAGTGGTAACCATAGAAGCATGTTTACTAATAAGTTTAAGTTCACCTTTGACATTAGCCATATAATCACCCAAGTGTCCAAGCATATTTGAATTATATTTCAGTTGTCTACCAAAATAAGCATTAAAGTCTTCTTGCTTAGCCATAAATTTATCAAACTCATCTAAGCATGGGCTAGCAATTTTAGTAAATGGGATTACAGCTTTATCATATCTATAGAGAGAATTTACCTTTACTACCTGTGTCGGGTTATCAAGACCATGAGTTTCTTCGATAGGTAAAGGATTTGGATTATATGTTTCTTCAACAGGCGGTAAATTAAGACCATGTATTTCTTCAATAGGAGGTAAATTCTTAACATCTTCAGCTTTAATACCCTTTTCTTTCATAGATTTCTTTGCCTCTTGCATATCTTCAGGTCTGAGAAATAGAATACCCCTCTTCTTCAGAGTTGGTTTAGGAATAGGCTCAAGAATTGGCTCCGGATGTGTCCAATTATTTTCATTTATGAACATATTATTCAATAGAATTTCAGCTTCATCCGGTGTTCTTTCCCTAAAAACAGAACCAGCACAACTATCCAGGTAATCTCTGGAGGCATAGGTTAGTACATTACAAAAGATATCAAGTATTTCATTTTTCTTAAGAGGATGATCAGGCAAAGCATTAAGTAATTGGAGAAGCCTCCCCCAAGCTTGTGGGAGACTCTCTTCTTCAATTTGCAAAAAATTATATATATCCCTTAAATCAGCTTGTTTCTTAGGGACTACGCACACAACCAGGATCAAGAGAATTAAACCATATCTTAGCATCACCCTTTAATGAGAACGGAAATATTTTAAGGATATAAAAGTAGCGAGTTCTCTGATCTTTAGTGAACAGGGTAGCTATATCATTCAATTTAGTAAGATGTGCCACAATAGTTTCAGATTCATAACCATGAAAAGGATCAGATTCGACCAAAGTAATTATATCAGGATCAACAGAGAATTCATAATCCTTATCAGTAACAAAGATAGGTGAAGTAGCAAAAGCAGGGTCAGGTTTCATTCTAGCATTTAGAGATTGCTTACTCCATTTAGCTAATAATTTTTTAAGTTCAGTTCTATTTCTGCAAGTTAAAATAGCTAAAGAAGCATCTTGATCAAAAACATAACCCTTAGGAATGGCAAGCGGTTCTTCATCATCACTTTCATCAGTATCATCAGATTCAATATTTTCTATCTCTCTAGCCCTAGCAAGTTGTTCATCAAGAAAAGCACTAAGTGGCATAGTAGTATCAAGCATAGAGGTAGTTTCATCATAAGTATCATGCATAGCAGAAGGGGCATCATCAATAACATGCGACATATCAGAACGAATTGCAGAAGCAGGTGTAGGTGTCGCAAGCTTACTCAAAATAGAAGGTGAATCAAGTGCAGAGCTAGATGACAGTTCCTTACCTCCCCTCGTAGTTGAGGGATAGATCTTGGTTTTGGATCTCTCAAGTTCTTCATAATGATAAGCAGATATATATCCCAAGTGACTCAAAGAATAGAGCTATGCTCCCCGGCAACGGTGCCAGAAAATAGTCTTGATAACCCACAAGTATAGGGGGTCGCAACAGTTTTCGAGGGTAGAGTATTCAACCCAAATTTATTGATTCGACACAAGGGGAGCCAAAGAATATTCTCAAGTATTAGCAGCTGAGTTGTCAATTCAACCACACCTGGAAACTTAATATCTGCAACAAAGTATTTAGTAGCAAAGTAATATGATAGTGGCAATAACGGTAACAAAAGGTAACAGTAGTAAAAGCAATGTTTTTGGTATTTTGTAGTGATGATAGCAATAGCAACGGAAAAGTAAATAAGTGAAGAACAATATATGGAAAGCTCGTAGGCAATGGATCAGTGATGGAGAATTATGCCGGATGCGGTTCATCACGTAACAATCATAACCTAGGGTGACACAGAACTAGCTCCAGTTCATTGATATAATGTAGGCATGTATTCCGAACATAGTCATACGTGCTTATGGAAAAGAACTTGCATGCCATCTTTTGTCCTACCCTCCCGTGACAGCGGGGTCCTTACGGAAACTAAGGGATATTAAGGCCTCCTTTTAATAGAGAACCGGAACAAAGCATTAACACATAGTGAATACATGAACTCCTCAAACTACGGTCATCACCGGTAAGTATCCCGATTATTGTCACTTCGGGGTTAACAGATCATAACACATAATAGGTGACTACAGACTTGCAAGATAGGATCAAGAACACTCATATATTGATGAAAACATAATAGGTTCAGATCTGAAATCATGGCACTCGGGCCCTAGTGACAAGCATTAAGCATAGCAAAGTCATAGCAACATCAATCTCAGAACATAGTGGACACTAGGGGTCAAACCCTAACAAAACTAACTCGATTACATGATAGATCCCATCCAACCCATCACCGTCCGGCAAGCCTACGATGGAATTACTCATGCACGGCGGTGAGCATCATGAAATTGGTGATGGAGGATGGTTGATGATGACGATGGCGACGGATTCCCCTCTTCGGAGCCCCGAACGGACTCCAGATCAGCCCTCCCGAGAGGTTTTAGGGCTTGGCGGCGGCTCCATATCATAAACCGTGATGATTTCTTGTCTTCGATTTTTTTCTCCCCGAAACTCAATATATGGAGGTGGAGTTGGAGTCAAAGAGGCAACAGGGGGCCCACGAGGTAGGGGGCGCGCCCCCACCCTCGTGGCAAGGTGGTGGGGCCCCTGGCCTTCATCTTTGGCAAGTATTTTTCTTATTTTATGAAAAGTGTCTCCGTGAAGTTTCAGGTCATTCCGAGAACGTTTGCTCCTGCACATAAATAACACCATGGTAATTCTACTGAAAACAGTGCCAGTCTGGGTTAGTTCCATTCAAATCATGCAAGTTAGAGTCCAAAACAAGGGCAAAAGTGTTTGGAAAAGTAGATACGTTGGAGACGTATCACAACTCCCCTTTGACCTTCTTAGTAAAAAGAGTGGGTCGATTAGCCCAACTTCAAAACTACGGTCTTGTAACAACTCGGTAAGGTGGTCATACCACGCACGTGGGGCTTGTTTAAGGCCATAGAGTGCCTTATCGAGTTGATACACATGATCGGGAAAGTAGGGATCCTCGAACCCGGGGGTTGCTTGACATAAACCAATTCATTAATAGGACCATTAAGAAAAGCACTCTTCACATCCATTTGTTGTAACTTAAAGTTATGATGAGAAGCATATGCAATCAACATGCGAATGGATTCAAGACAAGCAACAGGAGCAAAGGTTGCACCGTAGTCGATACCCTCGAATTGGGAGTGGCCTTGTGCTACCAAACGAGCCTTGTTGCGAATGATAATCCCATGAGCATCTTGCTTGTTCTTGAATATCCACTTGGTTCCAATGACATTGTGGTTCACCGTTGGCCTTGGCACCAATCTCCACACTTTGTTGTGCTCGAAGTTGTTGAGTTCTTCATGCACGGCATTGAGCCAAACCGGATCTTCGAGCGCCTCATAGACCTTTTGGGGTTCAACACAAGAGACGAACGCGTGATGTTCACAATAGTTTGCTAATTGTCTATGAGTGCTTACCCCCTTTCTTAAGCTTCGAAGCACATTCGTCATGAGATGATCCTTGGTGGAGAGCTTGGATGCAACCTTGGCGATACGACACTCCAATTCCTCCTCGGGGGTGAGATGAGGAGTGGTCACTTGATCATCTTGAGCATCGTCTTGAGCTTGTTCTTGATCTCGTGGAAGCTCTTGATCTTGAACTTGCTCAAAGGAGGGAGCTTGACCTTGGGCATCACTTGATGTTACAACACCATCTTGAGATTGATCTTTCCCTTGGTCTTGTTCTTGAGGTTGAGGGCCCTCACTTTGTTCTTCGGAAGCATGTGGGTCTTGGGTTGGTGAAGGTTCCACTTGAGTAGAACATTGTCCTTCTCCTTCGGCCACAAGGGGTTCCTCAATGGGTAGGATATGACCAATACCCATTCTTCTTATGGCTTGGGGAGGAATTTCATCACCTACATCACAAGTACCACTTTTCTCCACTTGGGAGCCGTTATTCTCATCAAACTCCATGTTACACGTTTCCTCAATAAGTCCCGTGGGCTTATTGAGAACACAGTAAGCATAAGAGTTTGTAGGATAACCAACAAATATGCCCTCATAAGCTCTAGCCTCAAATTTAGACAAACGGACACCTTTCTTGAGAATGAAACACTTACACCCGAACACCCGGAAGTACTTGAGGTTGGGCTTGTTACCGTTGAGTATCTCATATGGAGTCTTGTTCAAGCCTTTGTGGAGGTAGAGCCGATTAGATGCATGGCACGCGGTGCTGATGGCTTCGGACCAAAAGTTGTAGGGAGACTTGAACTCCGCCATCATGGTCCTTGCCCCATCCATCAACATCCGATTCTTCCTCTCCGCTACACCATTTTGTTGAGGGGTATAAGGTGCGGAATATTGATGCTTCATTCCCTCATCACTCAAAAACTCATCCAAGGTGTAGTTCTTAAACTCGGAGCCGTTGTCACTTCTTATTGTCAAGATCTTTGCATTGTGTTGTCGTTGAGCTTCATTTGCAAAGTCGATGACGGTTTGTTGGGTCTCGCTCTTCCTCTTGAAGAAATATACCCAAGTGTATCTTGAATAGTCATCAACAATCACCAAGCAATACTTTCTACCCCCAAGACTATCAAAGGATGGAGGTCCAAAGAGATCCAAGTGAAGGAGCTCCAAAGGCCTCTTGTAGATGATAGTCGTGGGAGGATGAGCCTTCTCATGTAGCTTTCCTTCGATGCAAGCACTGCAAGCACGATCTTTGGCAAAACTGACATTTGTTAGTCCACGGACATGGTCCCCCTTGAGAAGACTTTGCAAAGATCTCATATTGACGTGGGATAAACGGCGATGCCAAAGCCATCCCATGTCAACTTTAGCCATTAGGCATGTCGCGGTCTTAGTGGGTCGCTTCGAAAACTTAATCACATAGAGACTGTTCTCGACATGCCCAACAAAGGCTACTTTAAGAGTCTTGCTCCACAAGAGGGCCACAGAATCAACATCAAAGAAAGTGGCAAAGCCCATGAGTGCTAGTTGTCGAACGGAAAGTAAATTGTATGCAAGGGACTCAACAAGCATGACCTTCTCGATCGTAAGATCATGAGAAATGACAACTTTGTCGAGTCCCAATACCTTAGAAGTCGAGGCATCACCCCACTCGACATTGGTGGGCATGGATGGAATCTTTTGCACGTCCACCACCAAGTCCTTGCTTCCGGTCATATGATTAGTAGCTCCACTATCGAGCAACCATGATCCCCCACCGGAAGCAAACACCTACAAGAGATCAATGCTTGGTTTTAGGTACCCATTTTGTAATGGGTCCTTTTATGTTAGTAACAAGGGTCTTAGGAACCCAAATAGACAATTCAATGTACTCATATGGAGAACCAACAAATTTGGCATAAACATGCCCATCTCTAGCGTGGCACAACACATAGGAAGGATTAAAGTTGCCGGCTTTGTTGGGAAGGGGAGCATTTCCCTTCTTGGCATCACTACTCCTCATGAAGTTTTTCTCCTTCTCCTTAGTAGCACCCTCACCCTCCTTCACAAAGGTTTGCTTGAGAGGTGGAGGTCTGATGACCCACAAGTATAGGGGATCTATCGTAGTCCTTTCGATAAGTAAGAGTGTCGAACCCAACGAGGAGCAGAAGGAAATGATAAGCGGTTTTCAGCAAGGTATTCTCTACAGGTACTGAAATAAGTGGTAACAGATAGTTTTGTGATAAGATAGATTGTAACGAGCAACAAGTAACAAAGTAAATAAAGTGCAGCAAGGTGGCCCAATCCTTTTGTAGCAAAGGACAAGCCGGAACAAACTCTTATAATAGGAAAAGCGCTCCCGAGGACACATGGGAATATCGTCAAGCTAGTTTTCATCACGTTCATATGATTCGCGTTCGATACTTTGATAATTTGATATGTGGGTGGACCGGCGCTTGGGTGTTGTTCTTACTTGAACAAGCATCCCACTTATGATTAACCTCTATTGCAAGCATCCGCAACTACAACAAAAGTATTAAGGTAAACCTAACCATAGCATGAAACATGTGGATCCAAATCAGCCCCTTACGAAGCAACGCATAAACTGGGGTTTAAGCTTCTGTCACTCTAGCAACCCATAATCTACTTATTACTTCCCAATGCCTTCCTCTAGGCCCAAATAATGGTGAAGTGTTATGTAGTCGATGTTCACATAACACCACTAGAGGCTAGACAACATACATCTTATCAAAATATCAAACGAATACCAAATTCACATGACTACTCATAGCAAGACTTCTCCCTTGTCCTCAGGAACGAACGTAATTACTCACAAAGCATATTCATGTTCATAATCAGAGGGGTAATAATATGCATATAGGATCTGAACATATGATCTTCCACCAATTAAACCAACTAGCATCAACTACAAGGAGTAATCAACACTACTAGCCACCTACTAGCACCAATCACGGACTTTCAGACAAGAATTGGATACAAGAGATGAACTAGGGTTTGGAGATGAGATGGTGCTGGTGAAGATGTTGATGGAGATTGCCCTCTCCCAATGAGAGGAGCGTTGTTGATGACGATGGTGATGATTTCCCCCTCCCGGAGGGAAGTATCCCCGGCAGAACAGCTCTGCCGGAGCTCTAGATTGGATCCGCCAAGGTTCCGCCTCATGGCGGCGGAGTCTCGTCCCGAAAAGTTCCTTCCTGTTTTTTTCTCATCAAAAGACTTGATATAGGAGAAGATGGGCGTCGGAGAGCCACCAGGGGGCCCACGAGGTAGGGGGCGCGCCCTAGGGGGGGGCGCCCCCACCCTCGTGAGCAGGGTGTGGGCCCCCTGGCCTTCATCTTTGGCAAGGATTTTTCTTTATTTATTTTAAGACGTTCCATGGAGTTTCAGGACTTTTGGAGTTGCGCAGAATAGGTCTCTAATATTTGCTCCTTTTCCACCCTAGAATTCCAGCTGCCGGCATTCTCCCTCCTTATGTAAACCTTGTAAAATAAGAGAGAATAGCCATAAGTATTGTGACATAAAGTGAAATAACAGTCCATAATGCAATAAATATCGATATAAAAGCATGATGCAAAATGGACGTATCAAGGTCGTCTGGCCTTGTCATTCTTCTTCTTTGTTCTTGGACTTGGGCACGTACCCAATCCCTTCCTTGCCCACAACTCCCTTTTGGTTGGTCAAGAGGTCGTTGAGGCTCTTCTCGCCTTGTATGCAAGACACAAGACCTTTCTCAAGTTGCACCTTTAGCTTAGCGTTCTCCTCAATAAGATGCACATGCTCACAACATGGGTTAGTAGCATTTGCATTATCAATTAACATCATACGAGGAAAAGTGGCTTTCTCCTTGGTTAGCTTTACTTGAAGTTGATCGTGAGACTCTTTGAGTCTAGCATGAGCACCCTTCAAGACCTTGTGAGCCTTGTAAAGTAGATCAAACTCCTCTTTGAGTCTAGCAAGATCAACCTCAAGTTTGGCCTTCTTGGAGTTTAGCACATGAGAAACAACAAGAGCATGATCAAAATCTTTCTTTAACTTAGCATGATCAATGTTGTGTGACTCCTCAAGAGCCAAACGAAGACCACACTCTTCCTCAAGAGCATTGGAAAGATCCAAAACCTCATCGGCATAGTCACGACTATGCCCCTCCATCTTGGAGATAGTATCTTCATGAGACTCGATCATGTCATTGGCTTCACCAAGTTGTTCCAAGAGAGCAACAAAATGCTTCTTGGACTTACACTTGAGTTTACCCATAAAGGACTCAAACTCATTTTCCTCCACATTAGATCCCTCACATTCATCAATTCAATCCGTCAAGGAAGGATTATTAATGATGGTAGTTTTGATGTTGGGAGTTACCTTGTTGGTGGCTTTAGCCATGAGGCACTTGGCGGTGATGTTCTCATTGGGTGAGTCAAAGAGAGATATTCGTGGAGTTTTTGCAATGGTAATGGAGGCCATGGCAACCGAGTCATCATCTTATTCATCATCATCATCCTCATGGTACTCTTCTTGAACCACCAACGCCTTGTGAGGGGTTTTCTTGGTGAAGTTGCTCTTGTTGGGGAAAGACTTGGCTTTGTCCTTTCGAATGAGCTTGCCACCATTGTCTTCCCTCTTCTCATACAGGCACTCCGCAACAAAATGACTCACATTGCCACAATTGTAGCAAGTCCTTACACGTTGCTTGCTCTTCGTGCCACTTGAGTTGTTCTTGTTGAAGTTTGGCCTTGAGTTTTTCTTGCTCCAAAATTGCCTTGAAGCAAGTGCCATGTGTTCATGATAGGCATACTTTGTATCTTCGGGGTTGCTTTCCTCTTCTTCCTCTTCTTCTTCTTCAATGCAAACCTTGGCCTTCAATGCAAGGTTGGGCTTCTTTCCCCTTTGAGAGCGAAGCACCGCATTGTCGGCGGTCTTGTCCAAGATGTTCATAGCCACAAACTCATCCAATACTTCACTTGAGGTCAAAGTGTGGAAGTCCGGCCTTTGATGAATGACGGAGGACATGGCCTTGTGGTAAGGCATCATTGCCTTAAGGAAATTACGCTTGATCCAATTGTCATATGTGTCCTTGCTCCCGTGATCTCGGAGTGAGACCGCGAGTTTGGTTACTCTCCGATAAAGCTCATGAGGTTCTTCATCTTCTTTCATTGCAAACTCATCGGCTTCATATTGCACTACTTCATAGTTGGAGCGTTGAATGCTTGCGCTTCCCCGGTAGAGAGAGACAACACAAAGCCATGCATCTTTGGACAAGGCGAAGGGCCGAAGATGAGGTAGATCTTCGGGTGGAATTGCATCTTGAATGATGAAGAGAGCATTCTCATTGAATTGATTATCCGCGGCTTCTCGAGGAGTGAAGTTGCTTGGATCATGCGGATGGAAACCTTCTTCAATGATTCTCCAAAGATTAGTGTTCACATGATTTAAATGACGCTTAAAGCGATAAACCCAAGAATCAAAGTCCTCATTTTTCACAATCTTAGGGGGAGGACCGGCATGATTCAAATGAGTGGAAGGAATCGGTCCATCATAAACAAGTGGTGGTTCCACATGGGCAAAGATGTCGGTGCCATTTTTACCACTAGAAGAAGGAGCCTTTTCGCTACTAGCTTCCCCCTTGTCGGAGATAGCATCCGTCACCTTGTCGGTGGGATCACCCACTTTCAACGGTGCGGTGGATAGTTTAAGCCCTTCAATGAATTTAGTAAACATGCTTTCAACCTCGGTCGTCATTGAGGTTTTCAATGTCTCCAAGGCTACATTGAATTCCTCACGGGAGATCAAGGTTCCCCCATCACCCGTAGACGAGATCGGATTTACACCGGAGTGCTCCTCCACACCGTCTACGGTGTCAACCATACTCTTCGGACGGCAAAGTCCTTAGTAAAGAGACGAGGCTCTGATACCAATTGAAAGGATCGATATGGTTGACTAGAGGGGGGTGAATAGGCAACTAACAATTTTTTAACTTTTCTTTACCAAATTCAACTTTGCATCAAAGTAGGTTGTCTAGATGTGCAACTAGGTGAGCAACCTATATGATGCAACAATAACAAACATACAAGCAAGCAAGAGAAGTAACACTAATAATCTTGCACAAGTAAAGGTAAGAGATAACCAAGAGTGGACCCGGTGAATACGAGGATGTGTTACTGAAGTTCCTTCCTTTGAGGGGAAGTACGTCTCTGTTAGAGCGGTGTAGAGGCACAATGCTCCCCAAGAAGCCACTAGGGCCACCGTGTTCTCCTCACGCCCTCACACAATGCGAGATACCGTGATTCCACTATTGGTGCCCTTGGAGGCGGCAACCGGACCTTTACAAACAAGGTTGGGGCAATCTCCACAACTTAATCGGAGGCTCCCAACAACACCATGAAGCTTCACCACAATGGACTATGGCTCCGTGGTGACCTCAACCATCTAGGGTGCTCAAACACCCAAGAGTAACAAGATCCGCTAGGGATAGGTGGAGGAATCAAATATATCTTGGTGGAAGTGTAGATCGGGGCCTTCTCTACCACTCCCGAGCAAATCAACAAGTTTGATTGGCTAGAGAGATAGATCGGGCGGAAATGGAGCTTGGAGCATTAATGGAGCTTGAGGGGGAAGAGGTAGGTCAGCGAAGAAGAAGGGGACCCCCTTTTATAGTGGGGGTAACAATCCAACCGTTACCCCACTAAACAGCCCCGCAGAGGGCGGTACTACCGCAGAGGGCAGCCGTACTACCGCTGGACCTAGAGGTACTACCGCTCCCCCCTACGGTACTACCGCCCAACAGAGAGGGCTAGAAGACAGAGGAGGGACAGTCCCAGCGTGGTACTGCCGGACAGGCCTAGAGCGGTACTGCCACGGTGGCAAAGCGGTACTACCGCTCTCGAGCAGTACTACTGCACCTACAACCGCTGCAGGTTCCGCTCAACCCGACAGGAGAAATGCCCTCCTCGAGTTGAGGCGGTAGTGGCCCGGTACCGCAGCGGTACTACCGCTGAGGACACACAAGCGGTACTACCGCTGGTGCTAAAGACAGCTCAATCTGCAAGGAAAGAGACCTCTGACGATGCGGGAAGGCCCAGAGGGTGAGAAACGAAGGTGTACGTGATGATTCCACGCTAGCCAAACCAAAGCGGACCCCCTCTTGATAGTACGATGACTCCTAAGAAACTAGTCCACTAACAAGAAACGAAAGAGCTACACCGTCTTGAAGAACACTCCAAGGGGAGAGAAATCGTTTCGAGCCAAAGGATGAATCTCTGAAACGCTCAACGCACAAGGTTAGTCCGCAAATATGTTGTCATCAATCACCAAAACTACATCGAGAGAGATATGCCTTAACACTCATGGACCTCCTTGACGTGAGACCGACGCCAAAAATTCCTATAAATACCAAAAACCCCAGAAAGAAACCTAGATCGGGAGTTCCGCCGCCGCAAGCCTCTGTAGCCACGAAAAACCAATCGGGAGCCCATTCCGGCACCCTACCGGAGAGGGAAACCATCACCGATGGCCATCCTCATCATCCCGGCGGTCTCCATGATGAGGAGAGAGTAGTTCACCCTCAGGGCTGAGGGTATGTACCAGTAGCTATGTGTTTGATCTCTCTCTCTCTTGTGTTCTTGATTTGGCACGATCTTGATGTACCACGAGCTTTGTTACTATAGTTGAATCATACGATGTTTCTCTCCCTCTATCTTCTTGTGATGAATTGAGTTTTACCTTTGAGGTTTCACTATTATCAAATCGAATATTATTATGGATTTGAGAACACTTGATGTATGTCTTGCGTGGGATGCCCGTGGTGACAATATGGTGTTCTATTGATTCACTTGATGTATGTTTTGGCACCCAACTCGCGGATTCCCGAGGTGACACTGGGGTAATCTATGCATAGGGGTTGATGCATGTTTTTGTCCTTGTTTCTCTAGTAGAAATCTTGGTTCACTCTTTGAAGATCTTTGTGTTGGATTAAATATTATGAACCTGAAGTTGTTTGATGCATATCATATAATTGACCCACAGATAGTTGTGGTGACATTGGAGTATCTAGGTGACATTAGGATTGATTGTTGTGTATCATATGGTGTTATTTTACTACGAACTCTAGGGCTGTTTGTGACACTTATAGGAATAGCTCAATGGATTGACCGGAAAAATAACTTTGAGGTGGTTTCGTACCCTACAAGCAATTTCATCTTATGTTTTCCGCAATAGGAACTTTGGAGTGACTTTTGTCGCACGTTGAGGGATTTCAATATGATTTAATTATGTTACCATTGTTGAGAGAACTTGCACTAGTGAAAGTATGAACCCTAGGCCTTGTTTCCAAGCATTGCAATACCATTTTTGCTCACTTTTGTTACTAGTTACCTTGCTATTTTTATATTTTCATATTACAAAAACCTATATCTACCATCCATATTACACTTGTATCATCATCTCTTCGTCGAACTAGTGCACCTATTGTATTAGGTGTGTTGGGGACACAAGAAACTCTTTGTTATTTGGTTGCAGGGTTGTTTGAGAGAGACCATCTTCATCCTATGCCTCCCACGGATTGATAAACCTTAGGTCATCCACTTGAGGGAAATTTGCTACTGTCCTACAAAACTCTGCACTTGGAGGTCCAACACGAGTCTACAAGAAGAATTTGTGTAGTAGACATCAATTGTATGAATGAGACACGTATTACCATGTAAAAAACAAAGTCATTCTTGTGATCCCATCTACAAATACATATGGCTGCAAGCCTTGCCTTAACTCATAGCCTTAAGAAATTACTGACACATCGCGATCGGATCACAAGAGGAAATAATTGAAGATGACATAAAGATGAATGATTGATTGATAAAATGTCTTACAATGTTGTTGATTGTGATACACCAATTACAAGTATGGTTAACTTGGACAAAGATGACCACGATGATGATGACTATGGAGATGATAGGCTAGGGTTTGATGATGGCTTCTAGCTCTCTGTTTTGACGATGAGCTCTTCTCTATTGTGGATTAGACGTGCCCCATTTATAAAGTGTGAATGGTTGGATGCCCTGGTACCGATGGCGGGTGGTACAAGAGGGCGCGCTTGTACCATGATCGTCTTCCGCTCTTCTCTTCCGGCACCTCCTTTTGCCTTGACTTTGCTCCCACACTTCGTGTTTCCTTCAACATGATGATATTTTTTCATACTTGGGCCCATTTTCTACGGAAGCACATTAATCAACAGGTTTCACAATTTCTTATATTCATTAGTCACTGTAGGCATATTGGATTTATTCTTTGAGAAAATATGGGATTATCCAGTTTAAACGACGACGTGATGAGTGCAAAGTATCACCTGTGGCAATGCTATGGTTAGATGTTATTTTGATGCTCTTAGTTTTGCGGATGCATCCGTGTATGTGATATCTCCTTTTTATTGATCTGGTATTGGAGTAGAAAAGAGTATCCCGCGCCTATTTCCCCAAAGATGACCCTGGGTTATCGAACCCACTAGAGGAAGATTCACTTGAAGCGATGTCTCTAGCAAACTTTCGTCAAAGTGTCAAATCCAGGTTTTGACCGGATCAGCAAGCAAATAGTGGTTCAAACACTTATAATAAAAAAGGTACGGGTATGAGGTCTTATGCTTACAACCTTGTATTCACGATGGGATCAAATATAATATTAGTTTCTACGCTAGAAGTCACCTATCGAGATGTGCTTGTTATAGATCGAAGTGGGGGATGTGTTCAAATAACATCTTGACCAGCATGAGTCCTGCATCAAGAATCAGTTGTCCTACCGCAGGCCCTATCCATCGCGCGGGGTTACCTTGATAATTAAGATAGTGAAGTAAGACAAGAGCTTTGGGCATTTAATGACTACACCTCATTTCTCCCCAAGGATATGATCCATGTTACCCTACTAAACCTTACTGTCACCGGTGTTCGGTATAATACTTCACGGTTTCCTTGCTCCTAGCCTCACTTGTGCTCGATCTCCATAATCATGGGTACTTGCAGGGATGAAGATCACGGACAAGACAAGATACATCTTCACATAACAATTTTATTTCACACATACGGGGCGTTATATCAAAGTCTTCCACTGACCCCCTCAACAAATACCTCGGGTAGCAAGGCTTATGCCTCAACCCGTACCTTATTGAACTACTCACACATGGAGATTAGACTGCAGGAAGAAAATATCAAAGAACACGTCTTGAGATTGATAGATTGCAATATGTTTTACAATGGATGCCTCGTGTGATGCACGATTACATGTACGAATGGGATGTGGATGAGCACTATGGTGGTGGTGGAGATGGTGGCGGCTAGGGTTTCTAAATGATGATGAAGAGGCTCTCCTTCTGTGCTCTGTGCTCCCCTATCATTTCACATTTCGACGGGGTCCCTTCAACAAAAGTTGTTGGGTTTGACGATCTGCCTTGGAATCACGCCCGTATGAAACATCGTTTTTTGTGCTATGTCCTCGCAGACGCTTACTGGTAATTCCTTTCTCCTCCATTCTTCTTCCATTCCATTGCCACACATGATTTCTTCCTTTTTAGCCCATTTCTTGTGGAATCACATCAAAGAGAGGATTTGTGAAATTCTTTGCATTCATTAGTCATTACTACCAATATCGAAGCGAATATCACTTTTAGTTGAAATATCTCGGTTTAAACAAGGGTGAAATGAGTGTAAAAATATCACTCATCGGTATGACATAATCATAAGTATGCTTTTTAAAGTAAGAACGACACATTACTCCACCACACAACAAAGTGTCAAGGCAATGAATGTCAACTCAATGAAACTAGATGAAAGTAACTTGGTGAAACTCCCATATATCCATGAGAGCGATTTGATCTCTATAAGTAAAACAATCAGCTTGTCTTGGTCTACTTCCTGCTCCGATATTTTTGTTATACTTTTGTCTACTGAAAGTAACTTGGTCTACTTTTGTTATAATTCATGTTCTGGCAATTGTTCATGTGATCGAACAAACCATCAAACAATCTTTGCAGCTTTTATAGTGGGCTCTTACTGAAATCTATTGACCATTTCCTTTTGTTCCTCATTGAGTTTGATGCTCTTACTTATTGAAAAGAGCTACAATAAATCCCCTACTTGTGAGCTATCAATGCCCGTATTCGGATCCAGACAAAGTAGAAAGCTAGGGCTGCCTGTGGCCTCCGATGGAGTAAGCGCGAGCCATCAGTGCCCCGAGTCGGCCTCCCCTCACAAAGAGGAGGATCTAAACATGTCTAGTGTCATGCCCGACACGTTCAACTCCGGCGCCGAGCTAATCCATCTCGATCAGTATTGCGCAGTGGAGGAGCTTGCAACAAAATGTTGGTCGGGCCGGATAGTCTAAGTTGAAGGAAACTATTGTTTGGATGGCCTTCTACCGGAGCTTGCAACAAAATGTTGGTTGGGCTGGCTAGTCTAAGTTGAAGGAAACTATTGTTTGGATGGCCTTCTACCTTCCTAGGTTGGCTGTATGTGGAGGATTGCTCCTGGGATGGCTGGGTCGTGGCATGATGTTACCCTTTGGTAGTTCTTCCATTGCTATTGCATCTTCGAGCGCTACTTCCATGACCACGAGGACAAGGGCAAGTACCAGGGCAGTGATATCTCCTTTTTATTGATCCGGTATTGGAACAGAAAAGAGTATCCCGCACCTATTTCCCCAGAGGTGACCCAGGGTTATCAAACCCACGAGAGGAAGATTGCCTTGAAGAGATGGTCTCTAGCAAGCTTTCGCCAAAGTGTCAAATCCAGCTTCTGACCGGATCGACAAGCAAATAGTGATTCAAACACTTATAATAAAAAGAGGTACGGGTATGAGGTCTTATGCTTACAACCTTGTATTTGTGCTGGGATCAAACAATATATTAGTTTATGCGCTGGAAGTCACCCGTCGAGATGTGCTTGTTGCAGATCAAAGTGGGGGACATGTCCAAATAACATCTCGACTGGCATGAGTCCTGCATGAAGAATCAGTTGTCCTACCGCATGCCCTATCCGTCGCGCGGGGTTGCCTTGATAATTAAGATAATGAAATCAGACAAGAGCTTCGGGCATTTAATGACTACACCTAATTTCTCCCCAAGGATATGATCCATATTGCCCTACTAAACCTTACTATCACTGGTGTTCAGTATAACACTTCACGGTCTCCTTGCTCCTAGCATCACCGGTGGTCGATCTCCATGATCCTGGGTACCTGCGGGGATCAAGATCACGGACAAGACAAGAGAAATCTTCATGAAACAATTTTATTTCACACATACGGGACGTTATGTCGAAGTCTTCCATTGATCCCATCAACAAATACCTCGGATTACAAGTCTTAACCCATACCTTACCGAACTACTCACATATGGAGAGCAGATCACGAGAAAAAAACATTGAAGAACACATCTGAGATTGATTGTTTGATTGCAATATATTTTAAAATGGATGTCTTGTGCGATGCATGTACAAGTATGAATGGGATGGATGAGCACTACGGTGGTGGTGGAGATGGTGACGGCTAGGGTTTGCGGATGAGGATGATGGTGAAGAGGTTCTGGCTTCTGTGCTCATCTCCTTGTTGACATTTCGACGGGGTCCTTTTAACGAAAGTTGTTTAGGTGGACGACCTGCCTTGGAATTCACGCCATACGAACGCTCAGAACGCCGTCTTTTGTGTTGTTTTCACGCAGACATCTCCTGGTGATTCCTTCTTCCTCCATTCTCCTTCCATTCCATTTTCACACGTGATTTCTTCCTTTTTAGTCCATTTCTTGTGGAAACACATCAAAGAGAGGATTTGGAGAATCCTTTGCATTCATTATTCATTAGTATCAATATCGGGGCGAATATCTCTTTTTAATTAAAATATCTCGGTTTAAGCAAAGGTGAAATGAATGTAAAAATATCACTCATCAGGCTGCGACGTCCGTGGTTGAACTTCCTCTCTAATCCTATGAATATAACATGCTACATTTTGGTACTCAGATGGCAAATATGATAAAGTTCCCTATGCCATGTCCTATAGAAAATGCTAAAATTTGGTACTCCAATGACATGTATAATGAACTTTATTATGCTATGTTCTATTTTGATATGTTCTATATGAACTATGTTGTATATCATGTACGAACTATGAAAGTACGTGTGTTAATCCACGTTTCATGCTTGCCTATGTATTCGATTTTCGACAAAGGGTGAATTTTACAGATGTAGCATCAAGTAAATACAAACACAATGAGTACACACCTGGCCTATACATAGTTAGGATGCACACAGGCAACACGAACGCACACACATCTAGACACGCCGGCAAATAGCTAAGTCATACAAGACGAAAATTATGCATTTGTGCGAGAAAAAAGGAAAAAGATCCGAAGCGATCAAACAATGATCGACAAACTACAACAATGATCATATCCGTATCAACAATTTCTTTACATCACATGATGACTAGGTTCTTCAATAGCAACACCTTCATGAAGGGCGATGCTCAAGCGTCTTCATAGCCGGATCCAACCACCAGAGGTCGGATTCTAGGTTTTTCACTCTGAAGAACATGTCTAAGCATATCCGAGCAATGCCTTCAACAAGATATGACACAAAAATATCACCATTGTGAGGAATAACCCACTCGGGTCAAACCTAGGATTTTCACTCGAGACCTCGAGACCGGGTACTCGAGGAGCACAACCAAATTGAAGTCAATTATGTGTTGTCGCTACCACTTTTCTACGATCTCAACGACCATGCTCAGACTTGGATAGACGCAACACACCCATCGGTGTCGCACGACACGACACATGGGAGGATCCCGCCGCCATCGGGCTTTGCCCGACGGAGTAAGCCAGCCGCCGTAAGAGGGAGACACAAAGGAGGAGGTGCCGGCGGCGGAGATTGGGTGCCATCCTCTGCGGAGGTGACGGGTGTGTCTGTTAGGTCATTAGTTATTCTTGCCTATGCATTTGATATTTTGGATACGAGGGAACGAGGACAGAAGTGAACACAAACGAGGGATGGCCGGGTGGGCATATTTGCCTATTCTGATTGCAGATGCTTTTGGAGATGAAGGTTCCTAAAAGCTCTTTTCCTCCTACTGGAAAATACCTGTAGTTTTTTACTCCCTCCGTTCCAAAATATAGCGCGTCCTCGGTTTCCGTGCTTCAACTTTGACCATTAATTTAATCAACAAGACCGACTGCGGCGGGCGAAAAAATTATACCAATGAATTCGTATTCAAAAAAAGTTTTTAATTATATAATTTTTGATCCCGCCGCAGTCGGTCTCGTGGGTTAAATTTATGGTCAAAGTTGAACCTCGAAAAGCGTGGGCGCGCTATATTTTGGAATGGAGGGAGTATGTTTTAACTGCACATGTGTCACCCTTTTTTTAATAGGAACACAGTGGTAGTGGCAGTAGAATAGTGGTGGTGGTACACTCTTAGCAAGGATGCGTTCACGTGCAGTGTGTCTGAAACAAACAAGAGTCGCCAGACTAGATCGAGTAATAAATACTCCTAGTACATATATTATCATCGGAAGAAAATTAAGGACTGCGAACCCAACCCTGCCACGCACGGTCCGAAGAGGAAAAGGAAAAACCCACCCGCAACTCTCCTTGCTTGCCGTGTGTCTATAAATGCCGCCTCGCTCGTCATCGTCGTCGTCCCGTCTGCAACCCAAAAACCGTCCCCTCCTCCTCAGTGGAAAACCAACACGCCCCCTACCACCTGACCTGACTCGACTCCTCTCCTCTCCTCTCCCACCGTCGCCCCCGACCCCCAAATCCCACCTCCACCCACCTACTCCTCCCTCACCGCATCTCCCCGCCCCCCACGCGGCACGGGCGCGCGGACACGCAGCGCCGACGAGCGGGATCGCCCAAGAACACGTAGCAGCAACGGGCACGGGGCGGGCGGGAGAGACACCCCGTTCCTTCCTTCATCCATCCATCCATCCATCCGTGCGCTGCCGCTGCATTTAGACGCAAAAATCCACCGAATCTCCCCCGTCACTCGCCTCGTCCGGCGAGCCGGTAGCGGCCAAAACCCCCGCCTTTGTTCCCATCCGCGCCCGCCGCCCGCCCGCCCGCCCTGAGCTCTCTCGCCAGCGGCCGGGTGGGAGGCCCCCAATGCCTTTTAAACCCCTCGCCGCCCCCCGCCCCCTCCTCCTGACGCCCCCGATCCCACCCACCCAATGCCGCGCCTCCGCGCCCACACCCCCCTCCCCCTCACGGAGGCCGCCGCCGCCGCCGCGCACGCCGCGCTGCTCGCCCTCGCGCTCCTCCTCCTGCTCCTCCGCGGCGCGCGCGCCCTCGCCTCCCGCTGCGCCTCCTGCCTCAAGCCGCCCCGCCGCGCCCGCAACCTCGTCCACGATGGGCCGCCCCTCGCCTCCCCGCCGCCCGCCGCCGGGGGCGCCTGGTTCAGGGCCGCCCTCGCCTGCTGCGCCTACGTCCTGCTGGCGCAGCTCGCCGCGCTGACCTACGAGGTCGCGGCCGCGCCGCCGCCCGTCGAGGCCGAGGCGCTGCTGCTGCCGGCCGTGCAG
This sequence comes from Triticum aestivum, assembly GCF_018294505.1. Classification (NCBI taxonomy): domain Eukaryota; kingdom Viridiplantae; phylum Streptophyta; class Magnoliopsida; order Poales; family Poaceae; genus Triticum; species Triticum aestivum. The sequence continues at coordinate 678,406,467 of NC_057806.1, read as the reverse complement.
GCGCTGGCCTGGGCGGCCCTGCTGGCGCTCGCGCTGCGGGCGCGCGCCGGGGGCCGCGGCAGGTTCCCGGCGCTCGTCCGGGTCTGGTGGGTGCTCGCCTTCGCGCTCTCCGTCGCCATCGCCTTCGACGACTCCAGGCGCCTCATGGGCGCCGACGACCGTGATGCGGACTACGCGCACATGGTCGCCAACTTCGCGTCGCTGCCGGCCCTCGGCTTCCTCTGCTTGGTTGGTGTGATGGGTTCCAGCGGTGTCGAGTTGGAGTTCAGTGATGACGACACCGGTGTCCACGAGCCCCTGTTGCTCGGCGGCCAGCGCAGAGGTGCCGAGGAGGAGCCCGGCTGCCTGCGGGTGACTCCCTACGGCGATGCCGGGATCCTCAGCCTTGCAACGCTCTCATGGCTCAGTCCGCTGCTCTCGGTTGGGGCCAAGAGGCCGCTCGAGCTGGCTGACATACCCTTGCTGGCTCACAAGGATCGTGCCAAGTTCTGCTACAAGGCCATGAGCAGTCACTATGAGCGCCAACGGCTGGAGTGCCCTGACAAGGAGCCATCGCTGGCATGGGCAATACTCAAGTCCTTCTGGCGGGAGGCGGCCATCAACGGCGCCTTCGCCGCGGTGAACACCGTCGTGTCCTATGTCGGCCCCTACCTGATCAGCTACTTTGTGGACTACCTCAGTGGCAAAATTGCCTTCCCCCATGAAGGTTACATCCTTGCCTCCGTATTTTTCGTATCAAAGTTGATTGAGACGCTCACTGCTCGCCAGTGGTACCTGGGCGTGGACGTCATGGGGATCCATGTCAAGTCCGGGCTGACGGCCATGGTGTACCGGAAGGGCCTCAGGCTGTCGAATGCCTCAAAGCAGAGCCATACGAGCGGTGAGATTGTGAATTACATGGCGGTCGATGTGCAGCGGGTGGGGGACTATGCGTGGTACTTTCATGACATATGGATGCTTCCACTGCAGATCATCCTTGCGCTCGCCATCCTGTACAAGAATGTCGGGATCGCCACTGTCTCGACATTGATAGCCACCGCGCTGTCAATTGCTGCCTCGGTTCCTGTGGCGAAGCTGCAGGAGCACTACCAAGATAAGCTGATGGCAGCAAAGGATGAGCGAATGCGCAAGACTGCAGAGTGCTTGAAGAGTATGAGAATTCTCAAGTTGCAGGCATGGGAGGACCGGTATAGGATAATGCTTGAAGAGATGAGGAATGTTGAATGCAGGTGGCTCAAGTGGGCTTTGTACTCACAGGCCGCAGTTACGTTTGTTTTCTGGAGTTCGCCAATCTTTGTCTCGGTCATAACTTTCGGCACTTGTATATTGCTTGGTGGCGAGCTCACTGCCGGAGGTGTTCTCTCTGCATTAGCTACCTTTAGGATCCTTCAAGAGCCTCTGAGGAATTTCCCTGATCTCATCTCCATGATAGCTCAGACGAGGGTGTCTTTGGACAGGTTGTCTCACTTCTTACGGCAAGAAGAGTTGCCGGATGATGCAACAATAAGTGTTCCACAGGGTAGTACAGACAAGGCAATCGATATCAGGGATGGCAGTTTCTCTTGGAACCCATCTTGCTCAAACCCTACGCTCTCTGATATACAACTTAGTGTGGTGAGAGGCATGAGAGTAGCAGTCTGTGGTGTGATTGGTTCTGGCAAATCAAGTCTATTGTCCTCTATACTTGGGGAGATACCCAAGCTGTCTGGCCAAGTAAGTACACGCATAAAAATAAAGAGAGTTGATGCTAACTTGAATGACAGTTTAATTACATTTTCCTTCTGCTCCTTATTCAGGTTAGGATCAGTGGTACAGCAGCATATGTTTCTCAGACTGCCTGGATACAGTCTGGAAATATTGAGGAGAACGTTCTTTTCGGCACTCCAATGGACAGACCGCGTTATAAGAGAGTACTTGAGGCTTGCTCCCTGAAGAAAGATCTTCAGTTGCTCCAGTATGGAGATCAGACCATCATTGGTGACAGAGGCATTAATTTGAGTGGAGGTCAGAAACAGAGAGTGCAGCTTGCGAGAGCATTGTACCAAGATGCTGATATTTATTTGCTTGATGACCCCTTCAGTGCTGTTGATGCTCATACTGGAAGCGATCTATTTAAGGTCTGTATCGATGTTGCCTTATTCTATTTTTTTTAAAGGTGCTTCTGTTTCATAACATGTCAGATTTTGTGTTGCAGGACTATATATTGGGGGCACTAGCTAGCAAAACAGTAATTTATGTAACCCATCAAGTCGAGTTCCTACCAGCTGCTGACTTGATATTGGTAATACTACTTTTCTCACAAAATCTATTAGCCTATTGAGTTGTTCAATTTGACGTGTTGTTTATCCATGTTTCCTGATTAGAAAAACCAGCAGATTCTGCATGAAAGTTGCGCTATCTTTTCTAATACTTCTCATTGGACTGTTCATGGGATAATGGGCCCTTGATCTCTCATTGTGTGTTTTTTTTTTGTCATGGCACAGGTTCTTAAGGATGGTCATATCACCCAAGCTGGAAAATATGATGATCTTCTCCAAGCTGGAACCGATTTCAATGCTCTGGTTTCTGCTCATAATGAAGCTATCGAGACCATGGATTTTGGCGAAGATTCTGATGGAGATATCGCTCCTTCCGTTCCTAACAAAAGATTGACACCAAGTGTTAGCAATATCGATAACCTGAAAAATAAAGTATCTGAAAATGGGAAGTCATCTAATACACGTGGAATTAAGGACAAGAAAAAGAGTGAAGAACGTAAGAAGAAGCGTACTGTTCAGGAAGAGGAGAGGGAGCGAGGAAGAGTTAGCTTAAATGTTTATTTAACATACATGGGGGAAGCCTACAAAGGTTCACTGATTCCACTCATTGTCTTGGCGCAAACCCTGTTCCAAGTTCTTCAGATTGCCAGTAACTGGTGGATGGCATGGGCAAACCCACAAACAGAAGGAGATGCACCTAAGACAAGTAGTGTGGTCCTTCTTGTTGTTTATATGTGCCTTGCTTTCGGGAGTTCATTGTTTGTGTTTGTGAGAAGCCTTCTTGTAGCTACATTTGGTTTAGCAGCTGCTCAGAAACTATTTATAAAAATGCTAAGGTGTGTGTTTCGAGCGCCAATGTCATTCTTCGATACTACACCATCTGGACGGATTCTGAATCGAGTAAGTTTAGATCATGCTCTTGCTCCTAATTTGTATTTGACACCTGTGTGGCTTTTCTAATTTGCATACTCTAATCTTCTTCAATCATACTTCATATCAGGTTTCTGTAGATCAAAGTGTTGTGGACCTTGATATAGCATTCAGGCTAGGGGGGTTTGCATCAACAACAATTCAACTCCTTGGAATCGTTGCTGTCATGAGCAAAGTCACATGGCAAGTTCTGTTTCTTATAGTTCCTATGGCTATGGCATGCATGTGGATGCAGGTAAATTGCTAAACTTTCAGGTTTTCTTTTAGGGCTAACATTACCTGGGATCCTTAATTTCTTTAATGGAAATTGTAATACAAATAAGGCAGATAGCAAGGGTAGATACACCTAAATGGCTAAATGAATCACTAAAGAATTATGCGCACATAATTTTTTTGGCTGCCTTTGTCATTTAACTAGCAGCCAATTAACCAGAGAACATATGCATATGTTCAGCATGAAAGTATCGAAAGTTGTGAAGTAAGCTTATTATTCTTAAAGCACGAGGCCTGTGTTCAAGATAGCTTGATGATTTTGTGTACCAAAAGACTTTTAAAGATCTTCATCACACAATAGATAATGGATGTCCTTGCTACCATGAACTTGCAGAGATATTACATTGCTTCATCGAGGGAGCTGACTAGGATCTTGAGTGTTCAGAAGTCTCCAGTGATCCATTTGTTTAGCGAGTCAATCGCTGGTGCTGCTACTATCAGAGGATTTGGTCAGGAGAAAAGATTCATGAAAAGAAATCTTTACCTCCTTGATTGTTTTGCTCGGCCTTTGTTTTCCAGCCTTGCAGCTATTGAATGGCTCTGCCTGCGAATGGAATTGCTCTCAACTTTTGTGTTTGCTTTCTGCATGGCAATACTTGTGAGCTTTCCTCCTGGAACAATTGAACCAAGTATGTCTTATCTGCTGTCTCACACACCGTTCTGTTGCATTTTATGATCTTGCCTTACCCAATAGATCACTTGTTAGGTGCACTAGAAAACTTGCATATCTTTTTCAATAAAATATGGCAATATGCTTCTCAATCTAAACAAGCTTTCCAATTGATAGGCATGGCTGGGCTTGCTGTCACATATGGACTCAACTTAAATGCTCGGATGTCAAGGTGGATATTGAGCTTCTGTAAATTAGAGAACAGAATCATCTCTGTTGAGCGTATTTATCAGTATTGCAAGATTCCTAGTGAAGCACCACTGATTATCGAGAATTGCCGTCCCCCTTCCTCATGGCCTGAGAATGGAAACATTGAATTGATTGATCTCAAGGTAAACTTAGCCCGTAGCCATTATTTATTTGTCATTATCCATTTGCTCTTCGTTATATATATTCACCAAAAGTAGTATGTAATCTATTTTTCTTCTTCTAAGCTGAACATACTTCTGTTTTATTTACGGCATCTTATTGTGCTTTTGCTAAATATCATAGGTTCGCTACAAGGATGACCTTCCCTTTGTTCTACATGGAGTCAGTTGTATTTTTCCTGGTGGGAAAAAGATTGGGATTGTAGGACGAACTGGAAGTGGTAAATCTACTCTCATTCAGGCTCTTTTCCGTCTAATTGAACCAGCAGGAGGGAAAATTATCATTGACAACATCGATGCTTCTGCGATTGGCCTTCATGATCTGCGGTCACGGTTGAGCATCATTCCTCAGGACCCTACATTGTTCGAGGGTACTATCAGAATGAATCTTGACCCTCTTGAAGAGCGTTCTGATCAAGAAATTTGGGAGGTATGCCATGGTCGCTTTTATGCTATCCTCATGTTAAATGTGCCATGATCTTTATGGAAGAGAATTCTTTTCTTTCAGGCACTAGAGAAGTGCCAGCTAGGAGAGGTCATTCGTTCGAAGGAAGAAAAACTGGACAGTCCAGGTTTGTTCTAATTTTGAATATTCAAACACTTCTTCAAAGAGTGAGCATGACACTTCGTAAAGCATGACACCTCGTAAAACAAAATTATATTTTCCTGGATATTTGTGGTGCCATTGCAGTACTGGAGAATGGGGATAACTGGAGTGTGGGACAGCGCCAGCTTATTGCATTGGGTAGGGCGCTGCTTAAGCAGGCAAGAATTTTGGTGCTTGATGAGGCAACGGCATCAGTTGACACAGCTACAGATAATCTCATCCAGAAGATCATCCGCAGCGAATTCAGGGATTGCACTGTCTGTACAATTGCACACAGGATCCCAACGGTTATCGACAGTGACCTAGTCATGGTGCTTAGCGACGGTACATGCTCCTTCACACGATTAACCAAGACCATCACATGTTTTGTTTCTTACTGATCGTATGTTGAATTATCCGAGTAACACTCCTAGCTAAACACTGTTCTTGGAGCAACAGCCTTTACGGTGAATTCACCTTGTTCTTGTTTATTTCAGGTAAAATTGCGGAGTTCGACACACCCCAGAGGCTTCTGGAGGACAAGTCCTCGATGTTCATGCAGCTAGTATCCGAGTACTCCACCAGGGCGAGCTGTATATAGAGAGAGAGGCTTAGCTTAAATCCCCCACCGAGAATAGAGGCTGGGAGGTAAGGTAGCCGAATCTGCCAGTCTACTCACACCATACAAGTAAGTAGCAACACCATAGGGCGACGCAAGACAGGAGGATAGGAGAGGTACATGAACGGGAAAGAAACGCCCGGCGCGTTCCCTGACCTGAATAACCATGGATTCTACTTCGAGGGAACGCGGCAGGCGATCGAATGCCACGGGAGGAGTTGGCGGCATTAACCGAAGCTCTGATGCTTTTGTATGTGTAACACTGTACTGCTTCTCCCCTTGCATGATGGGAAAATGAACAGAAATAACGTGGGTAATAAAGGGGGAAATTTTGCTTTCCTTTTTGGCGTCAGATTGGAGTGCTTCATCTCTGTGACAGCTCCTATGTTACGTATTGAAACTGTTCTGTGTTTAGCCCGAAAATGTGATGCAGTGGATGTATGCGTGCAAGGTAGTCAAAATCATGATCCTGGATCGGATCACAGCTCTGTTGTAGGATCGTAACGCAAATTGTAGAATCATAACTACTTAGCTCCATTTACAAATATAAGATGTTTTTGATATTTCAATATGGAACATAAAAATGTGCCTATACATCTGATCTAGAGAAAAAAGTTAGAAAATATTTTATATATGAACGGATGGAGTAATAGATTTCTACTATCATAGGGGTTGGTTTAGATCGTGAAGTTGTAGAATCGTACACAATTCCGACTACCTGTATGTAGGTTCTGGTTTAGTTCTTCAGTGGACGACATCAGTACTTCCTCACTTCCTCAGGAGAACTAGTCGGGGAAATGCAAAATGGTTCTGGTTTGGGCACTGCTCGGCGCTGGTGCGCCGGCCCAGTTTTTCGGCCGGTCACATCTAATGCGTTAGATTCGGTTGTTACCCACCGTTAGATCAGGCCTTTTGCTTTTTTTTTCCTTAAACAAAACGGCATCCGATCCAAAATAGCATCGCTGGACATCCATGACGCTTGAGGCCGGACCTTGAAGCTCCCACCGGCCCCGACGCCGGCTGCCGTCCCCTTGAAGCATCAGCAACTCGCCGTTGGGTGCCGTCCCCGCTGCCGGTCGCCATCCTCGCAAGACCCGTGCTCGTCGGTTCCAGCAGGACCTCGTCGGAACACCCAGCCATCGTTTTGTAGAAGCACCGTCGTTGTAGAACGCTCGACCCTTACGTCGTTGCAGCAAATTAGCCGCCGCCGCCGGCCGTTAGGCCGTAGCTCCCGGTGTTGCCGCTCACACCATTGTAACCATGTCGGCGCCCAGTAGAAGCTTTTTCCTTTACCGATTGAAGTTCTTTCCTTGCCGGTTGAATTTTTTTCACGGTTCAAAGTTTTTCTTCCACACCCATTTGAAGCTTTTCCATGCTTGAAGCTTACTCCTTTGCCGGTTGAAACTTTTTTCATGGTTCAAAGTTTTTCTTCCACATCAATTTGAAGCTTTTCCATACTTGAAGCTTACTCCTTTGCCGGTTGAAGCTTTTTTGCACACCGTTTGAAGCTTTTTTGCATCTGCCGTCGCCGGCCACAAATTCGCCGTCGTTGGTTGGAGCACGTCATTCTGACAGTAGTAGCCTTTTTTGTTGCTGGACGCAGCTTTTCGCGGCGTGGGTTGCAACTTTCCTCATCTCCCAGTTGCAGCTGTTTGTTGTCATGGGTCACCAAACTACACCGCCGAAGATTATAGCAAATAGCGACACCGGTTGTAGCAAAAAAATGATATAGTTGTAGCAAAAACCAGCTGTGTTTCCAACTCGCTTATTGGCTGTAGCAAAAAACAACTGTGGTTCCAGCTCTGGATTTGGCCGGTTGAAGCAAAACAAAATGCTAGTTTCAGCATCGTTATCCGCTCGCTGGCATCACAACCTTCGCCATGGTCATCCATGGAGACTCATCGGCACGGCTTGGCATGGCGCCCCCTGCACGGTCCCAGCACCTCCGTCGCGGCGCCCCGGCACAGTCCAAGCACCTCCGTTGCAGGAGAGTTTGTGCATCACGGTGCGGAGATTGAAAAAAAATCACGCGGTGGAGCCATCTACAGAAGCGTTTCTGGAGGTAGGAGACGATACACTGTAGCAAACGAGTGGGCCACATTTGTTTTGGGAGGAGATAAGATAGGAGGGGTGGTGGGCCAAGAAAAGTCACACGTGGGTCGTTACCCTGGGCGAATAAGATGCAGCAGCGCTGCTATGCTGCTATACACACGACGACGTGTGGACGACTTGTGCACGGCAGCACATGTCAAGCCGTCCATGCATACTATCCAGCGCATATCAACGGCTGGATTATCCATCGTCCCACTGTCGTGCACACATCCATCGTCTATACAGCAGTTTGGAAGATGCAGCGTTCGATCGCGTTTAATCAGAAGGCGCTCGCGCGTCCGGCGGAGCGTTCGGCCGGCGTGCCGAAACGCAAACATTTACCTTCTGGTTTACATCTTCAGTGCACGATATCAGTACATACTCACTTCCTCAGAAAAACTAGTTGGGGAAATGCAAAATGCTGGGACGTAGAAACTAGACAGCCAGAGCGACACTTTTTTTTGTAGATACAACACTGGAATTGTGATCTAAAAATACCCAGCACTACAAGTCCACTTGCAAAGCTTTATCAATATATCATACGTACCAACCAACATTCTCAACACAAACAATGTACATGAATAAGCAACAGGGATAGACCACAAAGGCGACGCGGCCTAGCACCGCTCATCACCATCCCAATTATCTTTCTCCTTCGGTCCGGTCGGGCCTTCCTCCTCGTACAGCTCCGCAGGAAGACTGTCGAATATGGCCTCTGCCGTGAACCGGAGGAAGAACGGCAGGAAGCTAAGCACCGTGTCCACCTCTGACCGCGAGTTGTACGTCACGGTCGGGCCCCACTCCCTCATGTACTGCAGCCAGCACGGTTCCACCACGGCGTCTCCAAGGTATTCTGCCGAGATGATCTTGTACCTTGTGCTCGAATCGATTGACAGGTCGCTCCGTGCGACGTCATTTCTTAATCCGACGCCGAGGTTTTCAGAGCCCTGCAGGTAGCAGCCAGGGTGCGCGTAGCTTGCATGCCCATTCCTCGACGAATACACGATCGCCTTGTTTCCAGAGATGAACTCCAGATCGCAAGCGTCCACCCATCCTCCCCCGCTGTGTTCTGAGTAGTAGACAGATGAGAGTTCTCCAGAGAAGTTACTTATACGGAGGGTGAAATGCTCCCAGTCTCCGGTATGCCTGCCAACCTTCTGCAGAGCAAAGCTTGCAAGTCCAACCTTTATTGTTGCTGGCCCGTTGAACGGGCAGAACACCCACATTGCAATGTCAGTGAAGGTCCCTCCATGAGCCGGTTTGACATGAGCATAGAGCTCAGCACTCTTCAGATTACCAACTTTGACAAACTCACGCGTATCATCATCTGGGAGGTCAATCCAGTACTCACCGTCGTTCGTCCCACCAGCAGGCAGGTTTGAGCCACCAGCAAGTATTGGATCTCCCATTTTCATATCTTTCTTGTTCAGTGTAGCTCCATTCTCAAAGAACCAAGAAACTGATGACGGCAAGTATTTCTCTTGTGGATGGAAGAACACAGTTGGGCCATAGTGCTTGATTAGTGCATGAATCTGCTCTAGATCAGGCATGGCTCTCAAATTCGGGTCACAGTTCTTCAAGCAGGGAATGCCTGATTCCTTATTGTTAACTGAATTTGTTTCACAGAAGAATGTACCAACAGGTATACCTCGTCCTGCTGTCCCTCGGTGGCAAGGCCTCGTCTTCCAAACTTGGCATGTACGTTCCACATTAATGACTGACCTAAAGTTTTCACATGGATCCGTGAGGTCTTGTCGCACACACCGGACCGCCTCCAGTGAGGGCTTCCTTGGTCCTCTTGTAACCACATAGCCAAGGGGTTCATAACCCTCCGGGGGTGATGGCAACCAGAAGCACCCGCATTCACTATTGTCATCTTCATACACACCAGCATTAGTCCAAACGAGGGTGTAATCTAATGGCTTCTCGAGAGCGGGCCTGCTATTGATTAACTGGCAGCTAGCCGCTTCCCTTGCAACAACAAGAGAACCCTGTAAAAGCCGGTCATTTTGTTGGGCATAGTGGCCAAGGCAGTGGAAACCATCAGGAACCTCTTCTGGCTCATAGAACGTAGCTCCAGAGTAGCTCCATATATTCCGGAGTTGGGTAACATTTGCAATATCAAGTTCTCCTATGCATATCACGCCCTTTGCGAAGTCCCGTCCTGTAAAGTAGTTGCTTGACAAAGTTACTACAAGGTCCAAGTGTTCAGCAAAGCAAATATATTTGGCAAAACAAACAACGATCAGTTTGAGAAACAAATACATTGTTTTGCACATGCAATTATTCGCTTTATACTAAAGAAAAATGAAGGAAATTGCAACCCCGACACAACAAAAAGTCAAAAATCGAGCCCAAGTGGCCTATACAAACTTAAACTACAGATTTCACTTCTTGAATGAGCCAGCTACAGTTCTCATGATATATGATCACAAATTACTCTTGCCCCACAAGGAATGCCTTTGAGGCTACGATCGCTACCTTCTAAAATGATATGCCTTCCAAGTAAAAGCATGGCGATCCTGGCTAAGCCACTTCAAGCGCAAGTAACAAGAGGGAGCCACTACGACAAGCTATGTGCAAGAAATTCCCTTGAGGGAATCCATCGTTTTATAAATTTATCAATCACTGTGTTCATTCAAGAATATGTACAGGGAAGTGAAATCTGCATATAGCATAGTAGGACAGAATTAAACCAATCAGGATAAATTGTATTGTTATAACCGTATTAAACTCCCCTTTTGGAAAGAAATAAACAACAGAACAGTCAATGATGATAATAATTGAACAAGAAAGTAGTAACCAACAAATTAAGTAGGGATTCATACAAGTGAATACTACTACTATTCATGAAGCTACATCAGGCCAATCATCAATCAATGGTCATAAGAAAACGATCCACGAACTGATTCAAGAACTGATAAGAGAGGAGAAGGCGTCAGAAACCTTGCGGCCATGCGGGCAAGGGCGCCGGCAGCTGGAACGGCTCCGGCAGCCGGGCCGCGGCATCTTCCCCGGCGCCGAACAGGTCGCCGCAGCAGAAGCAGCTCCACCCACCCATCGCCGACCGACTCCTACCTTTCCCCTCTCAGCTCCTCTCCCCGTACTATTATAGGTCAGCCGGCCGCTGGATCCGGACTCCCGAACTCCGGTCAAACGGGAGCGGCTCGTCCATCAGCTGGGACAAATCGCCGGCCCGGCGGGGTTGATGGCGACACCGGGTAGGCCTCGGATCCAGTCAGGCTCGGACTGGGCGGCGGCTTTTGTTATCAGGAGAAAAGAAAACACAAAGGTCGTCGCTTTCGGCGTTGGAAAATCAGAACATGTTTTGGGCTTGCCGTGCACGTATACACCTGGTTTTGCGCCGTGTGATTTGGACTCAAAATGCGCATATTCTACGAAAGCAATATGTTGTTAGATTTTTTTTGAGACAACAATATGTTGTTAGATGATTAGAGGGACATAGATATCCCAGCCTATCAGGTTTAAGTCCTGATGCTTGTGTGCGATCATAGGATGAGTGTATGTGTATATGTAGCGCTTGTGTTTATACTGTGTTAATAAAAATGTGCATATTCTGCGAATAGTAAAATACACACAGCTAATCCTAAAACTATATGAGGTAAGTTTGTCCTAATAATATTATGAAAAATGCACATATAGACTCTAAAAATTTACTAAGAGTTAGGACATTTCAAACGTCGAATCGCAAATTCCCTCTAGCATTCGTCCATGGATGGATGAGACCAGTTTACGGACACGGATGCGGGAGACGGACATTCAACGATATCCGCATACATTTCAAACATGGTTCAAACAAACCGGACGAAATTCAAACAAACTCGACTGATTTCATTCAAGTTCACATATAATTTACATAAAATGAACGATATTTCGACCGTTTAACTAAAAACAATAAAAAAACTTAAAACCTATACCGGACGACCAGCTCTATCCTGCGGCACCGCCGCTGTCGTCATCGTTGTCGTCCCTCCAGCGGCGGAAGGGCGTCGGAGGACCACAAGAACCTTGTCTGGCGGCTGCATGCTGCTCGCGGAGGAGCCGATCCACGTCCTATTGCACGATGCGGAAGGGCGCCTTGGCCACTGTCGACGTTGGCGGAGGAGTCGCTAAGCGACCACTCTCTCGTCGATCTTGGCGAGCTCGCCGTCAAGGCGGCGGCGGCCGTCTCCACGGTGGTGAGGGAGGTGTCGAGCGCCCACGTGGTGGCGAGGTCCGGGTCGTTTCAGACCCATTCCGGTGCCGCAACGCTCTTGGTGAACGCGGAGCAGCGACGGGCATTGCGCCGGTTGTACCGCGCCTGCTGTCTCGCCCACTCTCTTTCTCATATACGATGACCCTCGAGCCCAAGGCACCGTCGTAACCACCTCCTCGGGGTAGTGCAGGATGTGGGCACGGGTCTTCATGATCACGAGCAGCAACTTCTCCTTCTTTATGGGGCGGCGGTTGCGGCGTGACATCGACGAGGGCCCATCAATGCGGGCGTGTCGGCTGTGCGGTGGGGCAACGTCGGCTAGTCCTTCACGCGGCGGTGGCGCTGAGGGACGCGGGCTCGGCCTTCACGCGGCCTCCAATGTGGAGGTCGTGGTTGCGTGGCGGGGATGCAGGTTCATCCTTCACCTGCCGGAGTGGAGACGCAGGCCCCTGCTTCACACAGACACGTGTCAGGGACGGTAACTCCTCCTTCATGCGTGCCAGCGATGGTGGTGTCGGGCCCATTTGACAGAGTGAGCGCTCCATCATGATCTCCATCTGACGGACGTATTCTTTGTCCGTCAGAGCGACCTCCACAAGGAGAGAGGGTCGTTGCTGCGGCTGCTGGTCCTCCTCCTCGTCGGAGGAGTATCCTACCGTGGTGGATGAAGATTCACCCAGAGAGCGAGGGCGGCAGTGCCACAATCCGCCTGACAAGGAACTTCCACCGCCTTCGCCTACTGGCGCGGAGAACCGGGACTTTGGCATCATCGCTGGGCTCGGGCACGATGGCGGGGAGATGGAGGGAGAGGGGGACGATGCTCGAGGGGGAGGAGTGCGGCTCTATGCATCGATGGCGCACGACTTAAATAGCCGTGACCAGGCCAGGCGAAGGGGCAGTCAGCCCAATTCAATGCAGTGCAGTGGTTGGAGTTGGTTTCTCGGGACACGACGTCTACATTGAAGCGCGACGCCCAGGAGGTCACGTTCGTCAATGTCACCCTCCCGTCTAGTCAAATCACGGGCATCAATGCCGGACGATGTATGCTCTAGGCCAACATGAATGCAACACGGGTGCACGACAAGTGGTGCAAGCGTTCGAAAGAATGCGCGAGAGAGGCGGGTGGGCCATGCCAGTCAGAAGTGGACATGGCAGCGGTCCGAACGCCCGCATCCCTTCCCCACTTTATCTCCGGTTTGCGGGAAAGAGTGCGTTCGGATCACCGAGCGGATCGATACAAGATTGCGTTGAATAGCAACACACATGTGGACCGTGCGGTCCAGACGTATGCGGGTGGTTTTAGGGTCCGTGTTGGAGATGCCCTTACTCACAACCCCATCCATGCCGCATCAGTTTGACTTGCACAGATGACAGGTTAACCATTGCCATATGGTGAGTTTTTGCACAAAACCCTCCAAAAGGCCCTTTCTTCTAATTTTGCGGTCCTCCTCTTTACACAAAACCTACGTGAATGTCATCTAGCCATAAATTTGACCAAGCCATCCACCCCATTCCCCTGATTCTCTCGCATGATCAAGTCGTCGCCATCCCATCTGTGTTGGCGCCGTTTTCTCTCTCACACACACATGGCGGGCTCGGAGCCCCCCCATCACAGCGGCGGCTGCCTTTCCCGAAGGGCGCAGCGCCAACAACACATGCAGGGGCGGTAACTATTGTGAAACTTAGTAGAAAAAAAGTCGCCCCTACTCACACCCAAGATAAATATGAAGATGCATAACGGGTTGGGATGATGATCGTTATCGCCACCGAGTTGTAGTGGAAAAAATGGTGTGTCGGTGTAGACCGTACTTGGAGTCCCTCGAACCGTCGATGAACAATCCCGCGAACCTCCCACGAACAGTCCTTCGAACAGAAAACCGATAGCACGACCTCTCTAGTTGGTTCCAAGCGTGCAGCCTTCACGATCCGGCAGCACTTCACCGTCCAGAGCTAATCATCGCCAAAGAATTAGAGGGAGGAGATTAGAACCACACCGGGCTTCTAATTATGAGGATTAGAGGATATGTCTAGCTCTAATTAGATCAACTAGTATCAACTAGAACTAGAACTAGAGGGACTAGAGGAGGCTCCAAACATGTGTATTCAATAGAGCAAAAAACCCTAGTATATATAGGTTGGAGGGGAGGGAGAGGGCAGCCACCAGGGAGGGAAGGTCCCTCCTTGGTGTGCCGACCAAGTGAAGGGACGAGGAATCCTCCCCCTCTCCAATTCGGCCTCCTTCCATAGCTATGGGGGCGCCTCCCTCAATTGGGCCTTGGTGGCCCAAGTTGCCTTCCACCACTTGGCCTTTTAAGGCCCGTTGATATTAAATTAAATATGGAAGTGTTCTAAATATTTTCAAACCCTTTTATATATAATTTAATAGTCCCGGAAACATTTTACACCTATATATTATTTATCCGTAATACCCAGTATTACGGGATACTCTTCGAAACCCTTCCGTTGACCCCGAAAGGCTTCCAGATCCTCTCAAAACTATTCTGAGTACTAATGAAACAATTCCAAAAATATGTTCTCATCATTCTCATCCTACTAACACTTAGAAGATTGTGATTGCCTTAAGCTTGTGACCCGTAGGTTTGGTAACTCACAGACATGAACGAAACCCCTTCGTTCAATGATCGATAGCGGAACCGTGGACGTCCATATCGATCCCTATGAGCACACGAATGATATTCTGAACCTTTGGTTATCATGTGATGTTCCCTTTGCTTCGTGATACTTCACAAAAATTGGGATGCACCGGCATCCTCCTGAGTCAAGTCATCACATGCTCACTATGCCATTATCCTCGTTACTGGTTTTCTTCTTCTTTCACGTTGTCGTTTTCCGACATCCCCATGATGAAGTCACCTATGTATGGCCAGATGATAATGGATGTCGTAACACCGAGAGGGCCCTAAGAATACATCTTCATCGTCGGAGGAGCAAATCCCACTCTCGAGCTATCTAGTCCCTTTTCAAACTTTTTGATGAGCCTGTAAGTTGTCGTTATGATCATCGTGTTACAGTGACGTTTGAGCAACCCCAAAGTCCATGGTACGGTAAGAAGTGACTACGATACTCTCATGGTCTAAGGGCAAGATCACTCGGTAACACTCCGTGTTATTACAATTGATTACAAACGATATTAACTCAATTCATAACAGACAAGATTGGGTCAATTCAATATGATTGTTCTTCCAAAGTCATAATCTTAGTGTTGTTTTAGGACTACCGTTTAATACTTAACGATATCCTAAGATCTGGAAAACGTGATCGCCAACAACACTTGAGCTAGTCCAAGAGGCAAGATAAGGAACCTTTTATTTAACCGTTTATCATTTCACACATGCATAAGTTTTCCACTAAATCACATATTCCAGGATCATAGCAGTTATAGCATACAATATAACTTTAATTATGAATACAGAAATATAATAATACAAATATTATTGCCTCTAGGGCATATTTCCATGGTTGATACAATCATTCGCAGTATTAAATCAACATGAATATAATTTCAATTGTATCCTGAATCTTTATTAATCAAAATCATATCCATTCCTTCTCATGTAGGCGAGCTAACCTTGGCAAAGACAACATGCATATAGCTCATCATGCAAGAGAAACTATAAAAACAACCTGCATACAAGGAGCGTACTATGCATTGAGAGAGAAAATCTTTGGCCAACACCGAACATGCCCTTAGGATATAATTTTTCGCTACATCCACTAACTAATCAAATACTACTCTCAATAACAAAACATTAATTATGTTGTTGATAACCAACTATTAATAGTTCACAACCTAGATTGTTTTTTACATATGTGGTTTTGGTGAAGCTTTTGTGAAAAAGTCTCACACCCTAAAGTAAATGTCATCATACAGACATAAGTCATAACCTTCTCATCATATGGATGTCGCTTATGTTAGCATCTCAATGAACTGCAAATACGACACTTATTATGGAACATGGGGAGTATATATTTGATAAAATCATATCTGAGGAAATTGTTAGATCAAAGAATTAAATTGAATAAAGTTGTTTGAAGAAAGTCATATATCCAATGAAAATAGGTTATTGGCATAACAAGGGTTAAAACTATAGATATTTATCCCTTCTTCTAAGTAGAGAAGACAACCAAAAATGAAATAACATTGACTATATTTAGAACATGCGGAACAACTAAGCTTGTTGATGCCTTTTTTTGCTAGACCAAGTACAATTTCCTAAACCAATATTGCCAAAGGATGTTTTCATTTTCTTTGTACAAAAGTTCATTTTTCATTTTTCGAGTGCGAAAAACTGTATTTTTAAGAAACTACTCCCTCTGTAAACTAATATAAGAGCATTTAGATCACTAAACTAGTGATCTAAACGCTCTTATATTAGTTTACGGAGGAAGTACCAAATATTTGTTGCAAAATGGCACCACTCCATTTTTCAAAAATATTAGACCATATTTTATGTGCAATTAACCAAATGGTCGCATGTTAAAAGCTTTCCGTCCACCTCTCGTCATTGACAAATTTTTGCCGATTTAGTAGGAATTGGGTCAAATTTGAACTACAGCTATCTCATAGTTTGGTCTTTATTTTTTTCAAAAATCATTTATAGATACAACAATAGCTATTTCATCAGAGATCCACCAAGGGTTTTGCAAGATTCCACCCCTAGCTATGAACAACCATACCCGTCATTTTGAATGCATTTTGAAATTGGTATAAGAAATATAAAAAAATAGAAAAATGAAATCTTTGCATTGAGTCATTATATGTGACCTAGTTTTCATTCTATATTTTTTATATAGTCGAGAACATTTTTCTTTCTTTCTTTTGGTTTTCATTCTACATTTTTCATATACATCAAGAACATTTTTTAATACACATTTAATATTTTTTAAATACCTGTTTAATATTTTCTTTCAAATGCTTGCTTTAACATTTTCTAAAATACATGATCGACTTTATTCACACATATTGTATATTTTCTGTATACATTTTTCGTATACATGAGAAACATTTGCTTTATACACAATTAACATTTGGAAATGCTTGGTTAACACTTTTTAATACATAATCAACATTTTATATGCACATTTTAAACATTCTTAAAAAGCTTGATTAACATTTTTTAAATACAAGATTAATATTTTCTAATACATGGGTAATTTTTTCATTTACGCATTTTAACATTTTCAAATGCTTGATTAACATTTTTTAGATAATTTTTAAATATTTTTTTCAAAATGCTTCATTAACATTTTTAAATACATAATCAAAATTTTCCACACACATTATATATTTTTTTATACATGATAAACATTTTCTTTATACACATGTAACATTTTCAAGTGCTTGGTTAACATTTTTTCAAACGTTTTATGTGAAGTTATTTTTGTAATATATTTATTTAGGATATATGGAAGTATAAATGAAAGTAAAAAAAGAATGAACGACCAAAAAAACAAACAAAAAAGAGTTGGCCCACTTGTGCACGAAAAATAATAAAAGAAAAAAAGGTGCCCTCATCCCACCGAGGCCGAAGCCCACTCGGCGCTACCCCATAAATACGTGTTGGGCGTAATTGTATTAGTAGCTGCGTGCTGGCGTGGTGGTTTGGCTCTCTAGGGGAGCACGAGGGGTCACGAGTAGTCTCCTGGTGCCCTTTTTTGCTGCTTTATTCCACCATTTGAGGGCGTGGCCCGCTTGTCAGCACATGGCACATGACATATTTGTGGGACGGGTCCCACATGTCATTGGTAGTGTGTTAGTTCATCCCGCGTGTAAATAGTTTATACGTCTCTGTCGTATCTACTTTTGCTAACACTTTTGCTCTTGTTTTGACTTCTCATTTGTATGATTTGAATGAAACTAACCCGGACTGACGTTGTTTTCAGCAGAAGTACCATGGTATTATTTTTGTGCATAAATAAAAGTTCTCGAAATTGGACGAAACTTTTTGAGAATTATTTTGAAATAAAAGAAAAATACTGGAGCAAAAACCCACTGGAGGGGGGGGGGCTGCCCACTTGGCGCGCCCTGGTAGGTAGTGGAACCCATGAGGCTCCACTGACCCTAATCTCGGACCTATAAATTCCTATTTGCCGAGAAAAAATAGAAGAGAAAGTTTCATCGTGTTTTACAATATGGGGCCAGCACCTCCTATTCTTCATCGGGAGGCCAGATCTGGAGTCTGTTCGGGGCTCCGGAGAGGGGAATCTTCTGTCTTCATCATCATGAACCATCCTCCGTCACCAATTTCATGATGCTTACAACCGAGAGTGAGTAATTCATTCGTAGGCTTGCTGGACGGTGATGGGCTGAATGAGATTTCATGTAATCGAGTTAGTTTTGTTAGCGCTTGATCCCTAGTACCCACTATGTTGTGAGATTGATGTTGCTATGACTTTGCTATGCTTAATGCTTGTCACTAGGACCCGAGTGCCATTATTTCAGATCTGAACCGTTTATGTTTTCACCATTATATTTATGTTCTTGATTCGATCTTGCAAGTTAGATGCACCTATTACGTGTTATGATCTGCATACCCCAAAGTTACAACAATTAAGATTCTTTCCAATGACTGCCGTAATTTGAGGCGTTCATGTATTCACTATGTGTTAATGTGATGGTAGCTGGAACTACGTCGGTATTTCCCTAGAGAGGGAGGGATGATGTAGCACAACGACGGTAGGTATTTCCCTTAGTTATAAAACCAAGGTATCGAACCAGTAGGAGAACCAAGCAACACAACGTAAGCAGCACCTGCACACAAATAACAACACATTGCAACCCGACGTGTTAAAGGGGTTGTCAATCCCTTCCGGGGTACGGCGCCTCAAGATAGGCAAACGGACGTGAGGTAAATTTTAGTAGATTGATAGATCGAAAGCAAAATAAAATAAATTGCATTAAGGTATTTTTGGATTTTTGGTTTAATAGATCTGAATAAAAATGCAAAGGAAAAGTAGATCGCAAGGCAAGTATATGAGAAAGAAGACCCGGGGGCCATATGTTTCACTAGTGGCTTCTCTCGAGAAAAATAGCAAATGGTGGGTAAACAAATTACTATTGGGCAATTGATAGAACTTCAAATAATTATGATGATATCTAGGCAATGATCATTACATAGGCATCACGTCCAAGATTAGTAGACCGACTCCTGCCTGCATCTACTACTATTACTCCACACATCGACCGCTATCCAGCATGCATCTAGTGTATTAAGTTAATGGAAAAACGGAGTAATGCAATAAGAACGATGACATGATGTAGACAAGATCCGTTTATCTATATCGCGGTAGATATAGATCTCGTCTTTTTATCCTTAGTGGTAACGATACATACGTGTCGGTTCCCTTTCTATCACTGGGAACAAGCACCGTAAGATCGAACCCACTACCGGGTACCTCTTCCCATTGCAAGATAAATAGATCAAGTTGGCCAGACAAAACCCAAATACCGGAGAAGAAATACGATGCTATAAGAGATCATGCATAGAAGATATCAAAGAAACTCAGATACTTTCATGGATATAAAACATAGATCTGATCATAAACTCGAAGTTCATCGATCCCAGCAAACACACCGCAAAAAAGAGTTACATCATATGGATCTCCAAGAGACCATTGTATTGAGGATCAAGAGAGAAAGAGAGATGAAGCCATCTAGCTACTAACTACGGACCCGAAGGTCTACAAAGAACTACTCACGCATCATCGGAGAGTGAACGTCTCCGTCGTATCTATAATTTTTTATTGTTCCATGCCAATATTATACAACTTTCATATACTTTTGGCAACTTTTTATACTATTTTTGAGGACTAACATATTGATCCAGTGCCCAGTGCCAGTTCCTATTTGTTGCATGCTTTTTTGTTTCGCAGAAAATCCAAATCAAACGGAGTCCAAACGGGATAAAAACTGACGGAGATTGTTTTTGGAATATATGTGATTTTTGGGAAGAAGAATCAATGCGAGACGATGCCTGAGGGGGCCACGAGGCAGGGGGCGCGCCCCAGGGGGTCAGGCGCGCCCTGGGCCCTCGTGGCCACCCCGTAATGCGCACTAGTAGAAAAAGGGCCTTTAGTCCCGGTTCATAAGGGCCTTTAGTCCCGGTTCTGAAACCGGGACTAAAATGTCGGTACTAATGCCTCTCCCTTTAGTCCCGGTTCAATCCAGAACCGGGACTAAAGGGCGCGGCCACGTGGAGCTCCACCTTTAGTCCCGGTTGGTAACACCAACCGGGACTAAAGGAAATTTTATGATTTTTTTTGAATTTTTTTTGAATTTTTTTTTATTTTCAAATTTCTGAATTATTTTAACATCTAGTCTGTAATCACCACCCCTCATCACTTCTCAATTTATCCTCTAATCACCCCTCATCATTCCAAATCATCTAACTTCCCGAATGGTCACCCATCCTCCCACTCCCCCAGCCTGAGCACGCTTAACTTTCGGGTTCTATTCTCCCTCGTTCCAAGTCTGCACTTGTTGTTTTCCTGACAATACTAAGATGTCAATCCTATTAACCTTCAGGAATTTTGCTTGAGCATGAAGTGACACATTTCATAGTTTTATTTTGAAACTATTGTTTTAGAAAACAATAATTATTTAGTAACACTAATATTTCTTGAATAATTAGTTTGACCATTGTTTGACCACAGTTTGACCAGATTTGACCAAAATTGAAATAACTGAAATAATTATTTAGTAACACTAATATTCTAGAATAATTAGTTTGACCATTGTTTGACCATACTTTGCCCACTGTTTGAATTTTTTTTCGATTTTTTTCACTCTAGATCTTAAAAGCCCCGTTCTTTTTTTCTATTAGGTTTTTGAGGATTTTGAAAATGTTTAACGGGGTTCCCCCGGTTAAATTTGGATGTAACTTTTCGAGTAGATGATTTTTCATATAAAAAACTTTTTCATCCGAGTTAGTATGCAAAAGTTATGCCCATTTTTACAAATTTCAGAGAGATTTTGCAAATAAAGTCAAAATTCACATTTGCAAATTTTCCCAACAACTAGACCACATATCACATGGGAAACTTATTTTCTTTTATTTTTTTGATATTTCCATCATTTTCTTTTATTTTTTTAAAACTGAAAAGGCGATCCATGAGGGGGGGGGGGGTATAGTTTGAAAATGGGACCTTTAGTACCTGTTCGTGGCACGAACCGGGACTAAAGGTCTCATCCCCATTAGTCCCGGTTCGTGCCTCAAACCGGGACTAAAGGTCTAATCTTTAGTCCCGGTTTGTGGCACGAACCAGGACCAATGGTTGTGGGCTAGGAGCGAGGCCCATTGGTCCCGGTTCATCCCACCAACCGGGACCAAAAGGTCTAGATGAACCGAGACCAATGGCCCACGTGGCCCGGCCGGCCCCCTGGGCTCACGAACCGGGACCAATGCCCCCATTGGTCCCGGTTCTGGATTGAACCGGGACTAATGGGGTTACCCGGCCTGGACCAAAGCCCCCTTTTCTACTAGTGGCGGTTGGTTCCCTTCTTTTGCCGCAAGAAAGCCAATATCCGGATAGAAATCGTGTTAAAATTTCAGCACAATCGGAGTTATGGATATCTGGGAATTTAAGAAACGGTGAAAGGGCAGAATCTGGAACGCAAAAATAGAGAGAGACAGAGAGACAGATCCAATCTCGGAGGGGCTCCCTCCGCCGCCATGGAGGCCATGGACCAGAGGGGAAACCCTTCTCCCATCTAGGGAGAAGGTCAAGGAAGAAGAAGAAGAAGAAGGGGGCTCTCTCCCCCTCTCTCCCGGTGGCGCTGGAACGCCGCCGGGGCCATCATCGTGTGACGGCGATCTACACCAACACCTCTGTCATCTTCACCAACATCTTCATCACCTTTCCCCATCTATCTACAACGGTCCACTCTCCTGCAACCCACTATACCCTCTACTTGAACATGGTGCTTTATGCTTCATATTATTATCTGATGATGTGTTGCCATCCTATGATGTCTGAGTAGATTTTCGTTGTCCTATCAGTAATTGGTGAATTGCTATGATTGGTTTAATTTGCTTGTGGTTATGTTGCTGCCCTTTGGTGCCCATCACATGAGCGCGTGCGTGGATCACACCATATGGTTAGTTGTATGTTGATAGGACTATGTATTGGAGGGCAAGAGTGACAGAAGCTTCAACCTAGCATAGAAATTGATGCATACGGGATTGAAGGGGGACCAATATATCTTAATGCTATGGTTGGGTTTTACCTTAATGAACGTTAGTAGTTGTGGATACTTGCTAATAGTTCCAATCATAAGTGCATATAATTCCAAGTCAGGGATGACATGCTAGTAGTGGCCTCTCCCACATAAAACTTGATATCGGTCTAGTAAAGTAGTCAATTGCTTAGGGACAATTTCACAACTTCTACCACCACTTTTCCGCACTTGCTATACTAACTTTATTGCTTCTTTACCTAAAACAACCCCTAGTTTTTATTTACGTGCTCTTTATATTCTTGCAAACCTATCCCGTTACACCTACAGAGTACTTCTAGTTTCATATTTGTTCTAGGTAAAGCGGACGTTAAGCGTGCGTAGAGTTGTATCGGTGGTCGATAGAACTTGAGGGAATATTTGTTCTACCTTTAGCTCCTCGTTGGGTTCAACACTCTTACTTATCGAAAGAAGCTACAGTTGATCCCCTATACTTGTGGGTTATCAAGACCTTTTTCTGGCGCCGTTGCCGGGGAGTTATAGCATGGGGTGAATATTCTCGTGTGTGCTTGTTTGCTTTATCACTAAGTAATTTTTATTTGCTGTTCTAAGTTGTTCTCTATCTTTAGTTATGGATATGGAACACGAAATACCAAAAAAATAGGTTTACTTGCTACTCATGGAGATGGGGAACCTCCTAAATTCCTCGATGCTCATTATGTGAAAGATATTATGTACTACTTTGATAATCCAGAGAAAACCCCATTCAATTATGTAATGGGAGACACGTTGGATCAACGTGAATACTTTAGGGATTATCGTTTGACTCAAAAAGGGAAACTATTATGGGATCAAATTTATATGTTGCATTGGTATGCTCGGCAACTATGCTTGAGATATGATTATACTTATTGCTCTAGGATGAAGGCTCCACACCTTCCCTTTTCATGCAATTTTAATTATAATGAAACCTTAGCTTCTTATGCTAATGGTATATATGATTACTATGATGTGGAATGAATAGAAGAATATGCTGCTTTTATGGGTGCTTATGAAATTCAATCTTTGTTTAAAGAGTTTGAAGATTTTGATGATTCAGTTTATAGACCTGAAAATTTAGCTATCCTTAAATATTTCTATGAGAATTATAAATACAATTATGATATTGATGAATTTATTGAGAAAGTCTCCGCTGTCTGAGAAGAGACTAATATTTTGCAGGAGTCTATAGAAGAAGAAATTGATGAAACTGTGAGCTCATTGGATGAAAAAGATGAGGAGGAGAGCGAAGAACAAAAGGAGGAAGAGCGGATTGATCACCCATTCCCACCTTCTAATGAGAGTCACTCTTCAACTCATACATTGTTTAATTTCCCTTCGTGCTTACCGAAGGATGATTGCTATGATGATTGTTATGATCCCGTTGATTCTTTTGAAATATCCCTTTTTGATGATGCTTGCTATGCTTGTGGACAAGATGCCAATATGAATTATGCTTATGTAGATGAAGTTGCTATAGTTCCTTATGTTAAACATGAAATTGTTGCTATTGCGCCCACGCATGATAGTCCTATTATCTTTTTAAATTCTCCCGACTACACTATATCGGAGAAGTTTGCCCTTATTAAGGATTATATTGATGAGTTGCGTTCCACTACTACACATGATGATTTTGATAGATATAATATGCATGTGCTTGCTGCTCCTACTTGCAATTATTATGAGAGATGAACTACATCTCCGCCTCTCCATGTTTCCCACACGATAAAATTGCAAGAAACTGTTTATACTATGCATTGACCTTTACTATGTGTGCATGAATTGTTCTTTTATGACATGCCGATGCATAGGAAGAGAGTTAGACTTCGTTGTTGCATGATATATGTTGCTTTGTGCTCACTACTAAATCACAACTCATTGTTAATTAAAATTGGCTTTGATATACCGTGGGATCCGGGTGGATACATTACTTGAGCACTATGTGCCTAGCTTAATGGATTTAAAGAAAGCGCTGCCAGGGAGACAACCCGGAAGTTTTAGAGATTCATTTATTTCTATTGTGTGCTTTTATAAAGTTTAAAAATAAAAATAATGTGCCAAGATTTGCCTTTAGGATGTTTACATTGCTTGTTCGTTTGTGTGGTGCAGAACAGAAACTTTGGCTGTAGTGCGCGATTTTACGTTTTTTACTGGAACGTCAAACGGTTCTGAAACATTTTGCACTGTCTTTATATAATTTTTATTTATTTTTCCTAATCATTTAAGAAATTTTGGAGTACCAGAAGTATGGTGAATGTTCAGATTACTACAGACTGTCCTGTTTAAGACAGATTCTGTTTTTGATGCATAGTTTGCCTGTTTTGATGAAACCATCGATTTCTATCAGTGGATTAATCCATGGAAAAGTTATATTACAGTAGCTACAATGCAACAATAAAATATGAATTGGTTTTCAACAATACTTAGAGTAGTGATTTGCTTTATTATACTAACGGATCTTACCGAGCTTTCTGTTGAGTTTTGTGTGGATGAAGTGTTCGAAGATCGAGGAGGTCTCGATGTGAGGAGAAGGAGGAGAGGAAAGCTCAAGCTTGGGGATGCCCAAGGCACCCCAAGTAAATATTCAAGGATACTCAAGAGTCTAAGGTTGGGGATGCCTCGGAAGGCATCCCATCTTTCTTCAACAGGTATCGGTATGTTTTCAGATTCGTTTCGTTCATGTGATATGTGCAAATCTTGGAGCGTCTTTTGCATTTAGTTTTCATTTTTCTTTGATGCACCATGCTGGTATGCGATAGTCCATGGTTGATTTATAGAATGCTCTTTGCACTTCACTTATATCTTCTGAGTATGGCTTTATAGAATGCTTCATGTGCTTCGCTTATATCATTTGAAGTTTGGATTGCCTGTTTCTCTTCACTTAGAAAACCACCATTTGTAGAATGCTCTTTTGCTTCACTTATATTTGTTAGAGCGTGGGCATATCTTTTGTAGAAAGAATTAAACTCTCTTTCTTCACTTATATCTATTTAGAGAGATGACAGGAATTGGTCATTCAATGGTTAGTAATAAAATCCTACATAAAACTTCTAGATTACTGAATATGATATGTTTGATTCCTTGCAATAGTTTTACGATATAAAGATGGTGATATTAGAGTCATGCTAGTGGGTAGTTGTGGATTGTAGAAATACTTGTGTCGAACTTTGTGATTCCCGTAGCATGCACGTATGGTGAACCGTTATGTAACGAAGTTGGAGCATGAGGTATTTATTGATTGTCTTCCTTATGAGTGGCGGCCGGGGACGAGCGATGGTCTTTTCCTACTAATCTATCCCCCTAGGAGCATGCACGTAGTACTTTGTTTCGATGACTAATAGATTTTTGCAATAAGTATGTGAGTTCTTTATGACTAATGTTGAGTCCATGGATTATACGCACTCTTACCCTTCCATCATTGCTAGCCTCTTCGGTACCGTGCATTGCCCTTTCTCACCTAGAGAGTCGGTGCAAACTTCACCGGTGCATCCAAACCCCGTGATATGATACGCTCTATCACACATAAGCCTCCTTATATCTTCCTCAAAACAGCCACCATACCTACCTATCATAGCATTTTCATAGCCATTCCGAGATATATTGCCATGCAACTTCCATCATCTTCATATACATGACTTGAGCATCATTGTCATATTGCTTTGCATGATCATAAGATAGCTAGCATGATGTTTTCATGGATTGTCTATTTTTTGATGTCATTGCTACACTAGATCATTGCGCATCCTGGTACACCGCCGAAGGCATTCATATAGAGTCATATCTTTGTTCTAGTATCGAGTTATAATATTGAGTTGTAAGTAAATAGAAGTGTGATGATCATCATTATTAGAACATTGTCCCATGTGAGCTTATCAAAATAAAAGTGGCCAAAGAAGCCCCAAAAAAGGAGAGAGAGAGGCCAAAGAAGCCTACAGAAAAAATAAAAGAATAAAAAAATAAAATAAGAGAAAAGAGAGAAGGGAGAATGTTACTATCCTTTTACCACACTTGTGCTTAAGAGTAGCACCATGTTCTTCATATAGAGAGTCTCTTGAGTTATCACTTTCATATACTAGTGGGAATTTTCATTATAGAACTTGGCTTGTACATTCCAACGATGGGCTTCCTCAAATGCCATAGGTCTTCATGAGCAAGCAAGTTGGATGCACACCCACTTAGTTTCAGTTCGAGCTTTCATACACTTATACCTCTAGTGCATCTATTGCATGGCAATCCCTATTACTCGCATTGACATCAATTTATGACATCTCCATGGCCCGTTGATTAGCCGCGTCGATGCGAGACTTTCTCCCTTTTTTGTATTCTCCACACAACCTCCACCATCATATTCTATTCCACCTATAGTGCTGTATCCATGGATCACGCTCATGTATTGCGTGAAAGTTGAAAAGGTTTGAGAACATCAAAAGTATGAAACAATTTCTTGGCTTGTCATCGGGGTTGTGCATGATTTTAATGCTTTGTGTGGTGAAGATAGAGCACAACCAGACCATATGATTTTGTAGGGATAACTTCCTTTGGCCATGTTATTTTGAAAAGACATGATTGCTTTATTAGTACGCTTGAAGTATTATTGTCTTAATGTCAAATGATAGACTATTGCTTTGAATCACTCGTGTCTTAATATTCATGCCATGATTAGATTACATGATCAAGATTATGCTAGGTAGCATTCCACATCAAAACTTATCTTTTTTATCATTTACCTACTCGAGGACGAGCAGGAATTAAGCTTGGGGATGCTGATACATCTCCGTAGTATCTATAATTTTTGATTGTTCCATGCCAATATTATACAACTTTCATATACTTTTGGCAATTTTTATACTATTTTTGGGGACTAACATATTGATCCAGTGCCAGTTCCTGTTTGTTGCATGTTTTTTTGTTTCGCAGAAAATACATATCAAACGGAGTCCAAACGGGATAAAAACTGATGGAGATTTTTTTTGGAATATATGTGATTTTTGGGAAGAAGAATCAACGCGAGACGATGCCCGAGGGGACCACGAGGCAGGGGGTGCGCCCCAGGGGGTCAGGCGCGCCCTAGGCCCTCGTGGCCTCCCTGTAATGCAGTTGGTGCCCTTCCTTCGATGCAAGAAAGCCAATATCCGGATAGAAATCGTGTTAAAATTTCAGCCCAATCGAAGTTACGGATCTCCGGGAATTTAAGAAATGGTGAAAGGGCAGAATCTGGAACGCAGAAACAGAGAGAGACAGAGAGACAGATGCAATCTCAGAGGGGCTCTCGCCCCTCCGCCGCCATGGAGGCCATGGACCAGAGGGGAAACCCTTCTCCCATCTAGGGAGAAGGTCAAGGAAGAAGAAGAAGAAGGGGGCTCTCTCCCCCTCTCTCCCGGTGGCGCCGGAACGCCGCCCCGGGCCATCATCGTGTGACAGCGATCTACACCAACACCTCCGTCATCTTCACCAACATCTTCATCACCTTCCCCCATCTATCTACAGCTGTCCACTCTCCCGCAATCCGCTATACCCTCTACTTGAACATGGTGCTTTATGCTTCATATTATTATCCAATGATGTGTTGCCATCCTATGATGTCTGAGTAGATTTTCGTTGTCCTATCAATAATTGGTGAATTGCTATGATTGGTTTAATTTGCTTGTGGTTATGTTGTTGTCCTTTTGTGCCCATCATATGAGCACGCGCGTGGATCAGACCATAGGGTTAGTTTTATGTTGATAGGACTATGTATTGGAGGGCAAGAGTGACAGAAGCTTCAACCTAGCATAGAAATTGATGCTTACAGGATTGAAGGGGGACCAATATATCTTAATGCTATGATTGGGTTTTACCTTAATGAACATTAGTAGTTGCGGATGCTTGCTAATAGTTCCAATAATAAGTGCATAGAATTCCAAGTCAGGGATGACATGCTAGTTGTGGCCTCTCCCACATAAAACTGGCTATCGGTCCAGTAACATAGTCAATTGCTTAGGGACAATTTCGCAACTCGTACGATCACTTTTCCACACTCGCTATACTAACTTTATTGCTTCTTTACCTAAAACAGCCCTAGTTTTTATTTACGTGCTCTTTATATTGTTGCAAACCTATCCCATTACACCTACAAAGTACTTCTAGTTTCATACTTGTTCTAGGTAAAGCAAACCTTAAGCGTGCGTAGAGTTGTATCGGTGGTCGATAGAACTTGAGGGAATATTTGTTCTACCTTTAGCTCCTCGTTGGGTTCGACACTCTTACTTATCGAAAGAGGCTACAATTGATCCCCTATACTTGTGGGTTATCAGAGAGGCACCAATGGAAGTGGTGAACCCCTCCATGATGGTGGCTAGATTGGATCTGGTGATTCTTGACTCTGCTGCGACTGGATGAATATTTCGTCGACTCCCCTAGGGTTCTGGTATTTTTGGGGTATTTATAGAGCAAAGAGGTGGTCCGGGGGCCCCCGAGGTGGGCACATTCCACCAGGGCGTGCCTGGGCCTCCTAGCGCGCCCTGGTGATTGTGCCCCCCTCGGGGCACCCCCAGGTGCAACCAGGGCCCATTGCCTTCCTTCTGGCCCATAAAAAATCTCCGCAAAGTTTCTTGGCATTTGGACTCCATTTGATATTGATTTTCTGTGATGTAAAAAACATGGAAAAAATAGCAACTGGCACTTTGCACTATGTCAATAGGTTAGTACCAAAAAATGATGTAAAATGACTATAAAATGATTATAAAACATCCAAGATTGATAATAAAACAACATGGAACAATAAAAAATTATAGATACGTTGGAGCTTATCAGCATCCCCAAGCTTAACTCCTACTCGTCCTCGAGTAGGTAAGTGATAAAAATAGAATTTTTGATGTGGGATGCTGTTCATCAAGTCATATCATATTCTTTTCTTTATAGCATGGACATTTGGACTTTTATGTGATTCAAAGCAATAGTCTAGTTTTGACATAATAATTTAGATACTCAAGCATATCAACAAGCAACCATGTCTTTCAAAATATCAATGCTAAAATAAGTTATCCCTAGCTCATTATGCTCAAACATTGATCCATTCATGAAACACACTCGAATATTAACTACACCCAATACTTGAGCACGATCATATTGCCTCCTAATTGGTGCTTTTATGAGATAAGATGGAGACTCAAATTTCAAAATAAAAATTGCATAAAGTAAAAGATAGGCCCTTCGCGGAGGGAAGTAGGGATTTGTAGAGGTGCCAGAGCTCAAAGCGAAACAATTTAGATAAAAACATTTTGGGAGGTGTATCCATCCCACCAACAAAAACGACTTAGAGTTCCCAATACTTTCCATGCATAGATATATCATACGCGGTTCCCAAACAAAAAAATAAAGTTTATTCCTTTTTCCACCATAACTTTCACTTTCCATGGCTAACCGTATCCACGGGTGCCCTCCATACCAATACTTTCCAAGGAATTTATTATTTGACAACATAAAGTAAATTCATTTCTTTTTGCATTTCGGGACTGGGCATCCCTAATACCTTTGCCTTACTCTCGTGCAATGACAAGTGAATAAACACTCATCTTGAGAATAACACATCTAGCATGGAAAATATTAGCCACCCTCACCGCTCAGCGAACGAAACAAACACACAAAAGAGAAGTTTATTTTGAAAATTAGAGATGGCACATGCGAATTTGCTTAGAACGGCAAAAGAATACTGCATATAGGTAGATATAGTGGACTCATGTGGCAAAACTGGTTTAAAGGATTTTGGATGCACAAGAAGAGGTCATACTTAGTGCAAAATGAAGGCTAGCAAAAGATTGGAAAGCGACCAACCAAGAAATGAATAATCTCATGTAGCGACCCGACCCGAATGGATCAAGTCTCTATGCTTAAGTGTCATCCCTGGATCGGTATGCTGACACACACAGTACTCGAGGATTTATAACAGAGGTAAATCACATGTATAAGTAACGTAAGATACTATTACCTCAATCCAAAATAGCGGAAGTAACAAGGTTGTGGATTCCCATCAACACCAACGGCAAAGTTGAGTGTAGAAATCGTAACCCTAACGTATCACTTACTCGTCGTAAGAAATCCTGCAACATGAGACGTTGCAGCCACAAAGGGTCAGTACATTGAATGTACTGGCAAATTCACACTGTAGAGCAATGATGAATAATGGCTATCACTACATGCATGTATGGTTGGTGGAAAAGCTCTACGATTATAAGGTTTTTGTGAAAAGCCAATTTTTCCCTACTACATAGGAATAAATTTTATTTAACTATCATGGTGGTTGTTAAACATTGAGAATGGTTGACAACATTCTCAATCCCAATTAAGTATCATCATTTAACCCAACAAAATTAAACTTTAGAGTAACATGTTGAGATTCACATGATAATCCAGGTACTAGATACTCAAAATGTCCATAACCGGGGACACGGCTAACCATGATTAGTTTATTACACTCTGCAGAGGTTTGCGCACTTTTCCCCACAAGACTCGATCGCCTCCGTTTGGTTTCTCGCACTACATGGTGTTTGAGAAGATGGATGACTGAGACATAGTCTTTCAGAAGCGCTAGCACCTTATGATGGATAGACCGTTCCACCTACTTTCCCCTATGTCTACTAGTCTACCCTGTAAGAGTTCGCACGACTTAATCAACTATGCTAGAGCCCATAATAGCTTGTGGCTGCACATGGAAGTTTCTAGTATGAATAATCTCATGATCCCTTTGAGCCTGGGTGGCGGTCCAAAAAAAACAGGCAATCCTGGTCTACCTAGGTGCCTAGACAGGCAAATCCTAGAATAACCAGGTGCCTCAATCCACCCAGATGTGTGTTTAAGTTGCCACCTTACGTAAACCATTAATTAAGAATCTCACATCTGTCATGGATACTCTCAAAACCCAATCCACGTCTACGAGCATAGCATGGCACTATAAGCATAACGTAATAGTAACTCCCAAGGGTTTGATAACAAACAGGAAATAGGTACTACCTCAACTACTTCCCACCCCACAATTTAATTAGATCCTAATCATGCAATGTTTGAGGTTTGATCTAATGCAATGAAAACTTGGTATGAAGGGGATATGATCAAAGTGTGAACTTGCCTGCAATGTTGATGAAGATGATTCGCACTCAAAACTCTTGATAGCTCTACTCATCACACTCCGGTCAATCCATCGTAAGCAAGCAATAGTAACCACACATAAGCAATCACTCAAAAGATCAGAAAGATCGAAGAAGACAATTCGGAAAACATCAAAACCAAGCAAATAACTCTTGCAACATAAAACAATTTCTAACAGTACCAAAATTATATGAATTTGGCCTTATCAGAAAGTTTAGGTCAAAGGCTTCGATTTGCAAAAAGAATCAACTAAATCGGAGTTACGGATAAAAAGATATGATCAAAAGAAGTTTGAATACAAATCAGTTCCAATTCAAATTTTAAACTTTTCAAAAACATGTTTAATTTGTTTTACTGGATAGAGGGTATCATAACGAAGAAGTGGGCATTGGTTTCGTTGGATTTGGACTAACGAGTAAAAAGTAGTGATAGATTGAAGTATAGGGACTATTCTGTAAATAAAGTATTCACATTTAGGTCCCTGGCCGAAAATCTAAAATAAAAGAAAAAGACTAAATGGCGAACGTTCGTTACATAGATCTACAGAACGAAAACGTTCACTAAAACTACTAAATGGAAAACATTTACTAACTAACAGATTTAAATAAGAAAACCGGGGTTTTAAAAAAACCGTGATAACCCTAAATAAACCGGGTCGAAGCAGCGGTTCTACCGGTTCGGTCGGCGGGTCGTCGTCGTCGGTGGTTTCCAGCGGCTCTCCGTCGAGGCGGCGGGAAGCGGCGGTGGCTACGCGGCAAGCGGCGTGAGGCAACGCGGGCAAGGGCAGCGCGGGGAGCGGCGCGGTGGCGAGGCAAGGCGGCGGCGCAGGCGAGCGGGCGGCGCAGCAGCAGCGGCGAAGGGCGCGGCGAGGCGGCGGGTAGCGGCGCGGATCTGCGGCGGCGCGGGAGTGCGAGGGAGGAGAGAGAGGCGGGGCCCGGGGCGGCGATTTTATAGGAGGGTAGGGGAGGCGGTGGCTTGGCGTGCCCGAGGGGCAAGGAGGAGGCCGGGGCGACCACGGCGTCCATGGCCGCTACGGCGCTCCCGTGCTGGCTCGGGAGACCGAGCGGAGGTCGGGGACGCGCGGGGCTGGGCTGGCTGGGCCGCGGCCTGGCTGGGTGCTGGGCCGGCCCAGTCGGCAAAGATTTGTTTTTTTATTATTATATATTTTTTAAAAGATTTTCCAGGCAATAGATAAAAAAAGAAAAAATATATATTATATAGGGATATAATATATCAAAATTTTCAGAAAAAGAGTTCCTACAACATGAACACTTTTATAACTTTAAATAAAATACACACAAAATCAGATAATTTAAAGAGTGCTACTGGTCTAATAAAACCCAATAAAAATCATTTTAAAAATACCAAAATGATTTCAAATTAAATTTTTCTCCAACTTTCTAATGTAGGGAATCATGTTACCCTAATTTTCATATATTTTATTTTTGGAGAAAAATAATTTGAATAAAAACTCAAATAACTCTAAATTGAAAATAAATTCAAAAGAACTTTGAACTTTAATTCTTTGAAACTCCCAACTCATATTTCATATAATTTGAAGAAGTCATTTTATCTTCTCTCATGAAAATCATTGAGTTGCATAAAGTTTCTGAATTGGAAAATATTTCCCAATGGAATTCAAATATTTTTCAAACACCCTTTTCATTTATTTAAATGGAAGAAGTCATGTCATCTTCTCTCTAGGGTTTTGTATTTGAAAATAATTTGAATTCATGAAGATCAAAATGCAAAAGGGTGAAAGTTTGGGAAAGTCCTTTTATTCCTCTCATTTAACTTTCAAAAAGTTTCGAATTTCACTCAATCAATCACACAACAATCAAATAATCAATCAACCTATCTATTTATTAGAACATTCCAAAATTTAGAATTTTGGGATGTTACAAACCTACCACCCTTAAAATGAATCTCGTCCTCGAGATTCAGAGAGGCTAGAAGGAAATATGTTAGGTTCGGGGTCTCTTCAAAATTTCATCAATCGTCTCCGGGGTCTGGGGTGCTACCACCCTTAGAAACATCGTTACGGTCCCATCAACACTCATATACTCCATTCTTATTCTTGACAGGTCCGGTCTTCTCAGATCATAAGGATAATTCCTTATCTAGGCTCTTCCGGTGGTGGCATAACCTTTACCACAATTTTTTTTCTATCCTTTCATCTTGCTAAGGTTCTTCCATGACTGGGTCTTCTTAGCTGACGGGTCTGGCGCCATTACTAAACAACTATCAATATCTCATGGTGGTCAACCATTTATGGTTTCTCCTGCAGTAAATGGGTATGGTTGATCCTCACCGTATAACCTACGGTTGGCAAAAGCTGCCTTGTACAAGGGAAAACTTGCTATACCATTCTAAGGTTTAAACAGGGTTTTGATCGTCATCTCTCTACAATAGGTAAGTCACTCAGATTTACCATCCCATATAGCAAGGCGAATAATAAGAGTAAGTCGGTATGGTTATCAATCCACCCCGCACCCAAATCATTACCTTCTATACGGTTTAGCGAATCTCGCATTCTAACACTTGGTCATCCTCACAAGCATTGCAGAATTTCTCTTGTCGACGAACCAAGTTTGGATAAATCCATAGATTCTGCAAGCCAAACAACCATCTATCGTTCCTTCACAACTCTCTGGTTTTGCATAACTCCTATAAGATCGTATGTCGATAAACATCGTATCTTCCTCCAGGGTTTTTCCTTCAGCAAGAGTGTGCTTGATTCTTGGCAGGTCCTGGGGCCTGTGGGTTATGGCCCATCTCATCACTTGTAAACCTTGAAAACATCATCGGGGCAACTGATCATTATTCCAACATCCAACTTCCAGCTTCCTAGCATACTTAAAATCATCCAATTGTGATGTCTTTATTCCTTCTATATGCACCAAACTAAGACGTGGTTACTCGGACTCATCATGGAGTTTCCATTGATCCATATTTCCAACATCATACCTCCTTTATATCCAATAGTAATTCATCTCTTCATCCTCGTGGAATATCCCACACACCGAGATAAAAAAACTTATACTTATGAAGTCCATACTCTACGTCGTGGAACATCATTATCCTTTCCAGGGTTAAGCGTCCTTACAGGCGAATATTGTCCATCTCTGCATGACACTTCTTCAACTGGGAAACGTGAAACACATCATGAACTCCTGACAGTCCTTCGGGTGACTCCAACTTGTTTGCCATACGCTCCAAAAGTCGGTATGGTCCTACAAATCTCGGGGCTAACTTTCCCTTAACTCCGATTCGTTTAACTCCTCGCAGAGGGGGCACACGAAGACATGCTCTGCCTCCAATTTCATAGACTACCTCCTTGCTTTTTTTTGCATAACTCTTCTGCCTGGACTGAGCTACCTTCAGTCTATCTCGAATCAACTTAACATTCTCTTCTGACTCCTTGATCACATTTGGTCCAACAACTGACGGTCTCCAACTTCATCCCACATACTCTTGGGGCATCACACATATCGAGACAAAACTCGTATTCATTTTGTCTGAAATCCACTCAGTGGAGTATCCTTATCTTTTCCAGGGGTCAATGGTTCTTACAGGGTACTACCACCCTTAAAATGCACAAATCTTCCATAGACCATATTTCTCTTATCCTCAAAAATGGTCAAAATCCTTCTTCATAGAGTAACAACTCATAAAATCCATATCAGTACCAACGATGCTACTTTATTCATTCTCAAATGATTACAATCTCTCGCTTCTCCATTACATGCCTCAACTCAACACCTCAATATAAAATAAAAATGTTCTCACTTCTACTACTCCATTTCTTTTGTTGCAAACTCAACTATCTAGCACAAGTTTCCTTCTCCTTAGGGCATTCTCTGGCAAAGTGCCCTGCTCCATTACAACTAAAACATATTACTTCTTGACAAGTCTCGAGGTTTCCTTTTTGGGCAACTGTTGAGGTAGTGCCCTGTCCCTTGCACCTGTAACAGGTGATATGACTCAGGTCCCTCCTGGGCTCCAATCGGTTTCTCTTCCTGGACTTTTCCATTCCAATCAGGGCTTCTATTTCCTGTGGGTCATATTCTACTTCCTCTGTCGGGAATTCTACTAAATCCCCCATTCAAACAATTTTGGGAGATGTGTCCTTCTTCTCCACATGAATAGCAAGACTTAGTGCAGGGTTTACTCGGGTATTCTTTAGGTGTGTCCTCCATCTCTTCCTTCATCACAGCTTCTTCTAAAATTTCCATGAGGGCTCCTTTCATTTCTTCTTTCTTCTGCTGGATGGTTCGTTGTACCATGGGGTAAATGTGACACTGAGCAGGATAGTGGGTAGTCCCTTCACACAAGAAACAAGTAATCTGCCTAGTTGGGCATTCTTCAATTGGGTGACTTCCTTCACAATTAGGGCACTCATCCTTGTGTTCTTTATGGGTGTGTCCTATTTCTCCACAAATCTTGCATGCACAAGGTTTCTTCATATCCTTTCCATAAGGCTTCAACTTCTGGGACACAAGCCGAGACTTTGGCAAAGTCAACTTAAATTCTTTCCAAGTGGTTACTCCTTGCCATCCATTGATGGTTTGGTACATTCTCCACCAAGTAGCAGCACCTCTTTCAAAGCACTGAAGAGCATGCTGGGTCATATCATGTCCAACTATAGGGTTATTCTCCATGTGATCCTCCATGTTCTGAATCCATCGGTCTGTCTCCAACTGACTCATCGGTCTAGAAAATATAAGTTCATCTTCATACATCCTCTATTGGGTCCATGGGTTTGGGGTGAGATAAGAGAGATAGAGAGGGATACACACAATACAAACAAAAGTTTTGAAAAGACAGATTTTATTTGTGGCTGTCAGGAAAAACATCAAACAATTGACAGCTCACAAACATCGCATCTAACGTAGGTATATAACAGGGGTTTGGTCTTCTAAAGGTCAATAAATCTTTAACGTCTCCAAACTTTTCAAGCCTTGTTCTTGCCTCCAATGGCTTCTTCCGATCATGCTTGTCTTCCTCAAATCCTTTTGCCAGATTATGTCGCAAAGTCTATCATGACGTCCTTTAATATTTCTGGAGTTACATTCCAAACTTCTGGGTTTCAACATCCTTGGCGTGAACCATGGTCCTACTGTCCTTCAATTCCTGACGAATCTTCGGTATCTCGAGGTTTTGCTCCTCTAGCTTGGCTACTTTCAACTTTTGGGTCCTGAGTTCTTCACGAAATGCTTCCTTTCAAATACGGCTTCTTGTGGCTCCATCTTAACTTCTTGATGTAATACTCCAGATCCTGGTGATACACTAGCTAAGTTTAAAACTTCATCTTTTGCTGACAGATGCTCCATTAACCTTCTACCATCCAATCCTTCCATGCATATGCATGCTTAACTCAGCACGGTGACAATAACATAAGAGGGCGATAACATCACGGATAACCGTGTTTCTGCCCTTGTCATTGCCATGGGGTATCTTCCATAGTGGATATCTCCTGCCTTAGGGTTTTCTTGACAAAACTTTGAGTTCTCATGCTCCATGCTCCGGTCTTTCTCCGATTCTCGGGTATTGACAACTTCCATAGTCTGCCAAGTTCCATATGGGTTGCCTTCCTAGGTCACACAAATCTGGAAATTCTTCAGAGCCTCCAATTTTCCTAGTCTTCAGAGTCTTCAACAGTTTGTAGTTTCCATTATCATAATGTATGGTAAAATCCTCTTCATTCCGAATGGTCTCGGTTGTCCAATATCTTGTACATCTTGGAGTGGTCTCATTAGTCGAATCTTTGTGGGGTCAAAAGGGAAAAGGGGGTATGGTCTCACTAATAGGGGATATTTGAATAAGCTCAGAAGAGAAGAGAGGTAAAAGACCCTTTTGAAGAGTAAAGTTTTAGAGAAAAATCTTTGCTATGGGCTTGCCAGTTTCTAGGGTCATGTCCTACAGTCAACATGTGCTCTGATACCATCTTGTAGCGACCCGACCCAAATGGATCAAGTCTCTGTGCTTAAGTGTCATCCCTGGATCGGTATTCTGACACACACAGTACTCGAGGATTTATAATAGAGGTAAATCACATGTATAAGTAACATAAGATACTATTACCTCAATCCAAAATAGTGGAAGTAACAAGGTTGTGGATTCCCATCAACACCAACGGCAAAGTTGGGTGTAGAAATCGTAACCCTAATGTATCACTTACTCGTCGTAAGAAATCCTGCAACATGAGACGTTGCAGCCACAAAGGGTCAGTACATTGAATGTACTGGCAAATTCACACTGTAGAGCAATGATGAATAATGGCTATCACTACATGCATGTATGGCTGGTGGAAAAGCTCTACGGTTATAAGGTTTTTGCGAAAAGCCAATTTTTCCCTACTACATAGGAATAAATTTTATTTAAATATCATGGTGGTTGTTAAACATTGAGAATGGTTGACAGCATTCTCAATCCCAATTAAGTATCATCATTTAACCCAACAAAATTAAACTTTAGAGTAACGTGTTGAGATTCACATGATAATCCCGGTACTAGATACTCAAAATGTCCATAACCGGGGACACGGCTAACCATGATTAGTTTATTACACTCTGTAGAGGTTTGCGCACTTTTCCCCGCAAGACTCGATCGCCTCCGTTTGGTTTCTCGCACTACATGGTGTTTGAGAAGACAGATGACCGAGACATAGTCTTTCAGAAGCGCTAGCACCTTACGATGGATAGACCGTTCCACCTACTTTCCCCTACATCTGCTAGTCTACCCTGTAAGAGTTCGCACGACTTAATCAACTATGCTAGAGCCCATAATAGCTTGTGGCTGCACACGGAAGTTTCTAGTATGAATAATCTCATGATCCCTTTGAGCCTGGGTGGCGGTCAATAAAAAAAAGCAATCCTGGTCTACCCAGGTGCCTAGATAGGCAAATCCTGGAATAACCAGGTGCCTCAATCCACCCAGATGTGTGTTTAAGTTGCCACCTTACGTAAACCATTAATTAAGAATCTCACATCTGTCATGGATACTCTCAAAACCCAATCCACGTCCACGAGCATAGCATGGCACTATAAGCATAACGTAATAGTAACTCCCAAGGGTTTGATAACAAACAGGAAATAGGTACTACCTCAACTACTTCCCATCCCACAATTTAATTAGATCCTAATCATGCAATGTTTGAGGTTTGATCTAATGCAATGAAAACTGGGTATGAAGGGGATATGATCAAAGTGTGAACTTGCCTGCAACGTTGACGAAGATGATTCGCACTCAAAACTCTTGATAGCTCTACTCGTCACACTCCGGTCAATCTATCGTAAGCAAGCAATAGTAACCACACATAAGCAATCACTCAAAAGATCAGAAAGATCGAAGAAGACAATTCGGAAAACATCAAAACCAAGCAAATAACTCTTGCAACATAAAATAATTTCTAACAGTACCAAAATTATATGAATTTGGCCTCATCAGAAAGTTTAGGTCAAGAGCTTCGATTTGCAAAAAGAATCAACTAAATCGGAGTTACGGATAAAAAGATATGATCAAAAGAAGTTTGAATACAAATCAGTTCCAATTCAAATTTTAAACTTTTCAAAAACATGTTTAAGTTGTTTTACTGGATAGAGGGGATCATAACGAAGAAGTGGGCGTTGGTTTCGTTGGATTTGGACTAACGAGTAAAAAGTAGTGATAGATTGAAGTACAGGGACTATTCTGTAAATAAAGTATTCACATTTAGGTCCCTGGCCGAAAATCTAAAATAAAAGAAAAAGACTAAATGGCGAACGTTCGTTACATAGATCTACAGAACGAAAACGTTCACTAAAACTACTAAATGGAAAACGTTTACTAACTAGCAGATTTAAATAAGAAAACTGGGGTTTTAAAAAAACCGTGATAACCCTAAATAAACCGGGTCGAAGCAGCGGTTCTACCGGTTCGGTCGGCGGGTCGTCGGCGGCGGCGGTTTCCAGCGGCTCTCCGGCGAGGCGGCGGGCAGCGGCGGTGGCTACGCGGCAAGCGGCGCGAGGCAGCGCGGGCGAGGGCAGCGCGGGGAGCGGCGCGGTGGCAAAGCAAGGCGGCGGCGCAGGCGAGCGGGCGGCGCAGCAGCAGCGGCGAAGGGCGCGGCGAGGCGGCGGGCAGCGGCGCGGATCTGCGGTGGCGCGGGAGTGCGAGGGAGGAGACAGAGGCGGGGCCCGGGGCGGCGATTTTATAGGAGGGGAGGGGAGGCGGTGGCTTGGCGTTCGCGAGGGGCAAGGAGGAGGCCGGGGCGACCACGGCGTCCATGGCGGCGGCGGCGCTCCTGTGCTGGCTCGGGAGACCGAGCGGAGGTCGGGGACGCGTGGGGTTTGGCTGGCTGGGCCGCGGCCTGGCTGGGTGCTGGGCCGGCCCAGTCGGCGAAGATTTGTTTTTTTTAATTATATATATATTTTTAAAGATTTTCCAGGCAACAGATAAAAAATATATATTATATAGGCATATAATATATCAAAATTTTCAGAAAAAGAGTTCCTACAATGTGAACATTTTTATAACTTTAAATAAAATACACACAAAATCAGATAATTTAAAGAGTGCTACTAGTCTAATAAAACCTAATAAAAATCATTTTAAAAATATCAAAATGATTTCAAATTAATTTTTCTCCAACTTTCTAATGTAGGGAATCATGTTACCCTAATTTCCATATATTTTATTTTTGGAGAAAAATAATTTGAATAAAAACTCAAATAACTCTAAATCAAAAATAAATTCAAAAGAACTTTGAATTTTAATTCTTTGAAACTCCCAACTCATATTTCATATAATTTGAAGAAGCCATTTTATCTTCTCTCATGAAAATCATTGAGTTGCATAAAGTTTTTGAATTGGAAAATATTTCCCAATGGAATTCAAATATTTTTCAAACACCCTTTTCATTTATTTAAATGGAAGAAGTCATGTCATCTTCTCTCTAGGGTTTTGTATTTGAAAAGAATTTGAATTCACGAAGATCAAAATGCAAAAGGGTGAAAGTTTGGGAAAGTCCTTTTATTCCCTCTCATTTAACTTTTAAAAAGTTTCGAACTTCACTCAATCAATCACACAACAATCAAACAATCAATCAATCTATCTATTTATTATAACATTCCAAAATTTAGAATTTTGGGATGTTACATCTCATAAGCAAACATTAAGCATAATTAACACCGAATAATGCACCATGATAACCCACAAGTATAGGGGATCAATTTTAGCCTCTTTCGATAAGTAAGAGTGTCGAACCCAACGAGGAGCTAAAGGTAGAACAAATATTCCCTCAAGTTCTATCGACCACCGATACAACTCTACGCACACTAAACGTTCGCTTTACCTAGAACAAGTATGAAACTAGAAGTACTTTGTAGGTGTAACGAGATAGGTTTGCAAGAATATAAAGAGCACGTAAATAAAAACTAGGGGCTGTTTTAGGTAAAGAAGAAATAAAGTTATTATAGCGAGTGTGGAAAAGTGGTGGTAGCAGTTGCGAAATTGTCCCTAAGCAATTGACTACTTTACTAGACCGATAGCAAGTTTTATGTGGGAGAGGCCACAACTAGCATGTCATCCCTGACTTGGAATTCTATGCACTTATGATTGGAACTATTAGCAAGCATCCGCAACTACTAACGTTCATTCAGGTAAAACCCAACCATAGCATTAAGATATATTGGTCCCCCTTCAATCTCGCATGCATCAATTTCTATGCTAGGTTGAAGCTTCTGTCACTCTTGCCCTCCAATACATAGCCCTATCAACATACAACTAACCCTATGGTGTGATCCACGTGCGCGCTCATATGATGGGCACCAAAGGACATCAACATAACCACAAGAAAATTAAACCAATCATATCAATTCACCAATTACCGATAGGACAACGAAAATCTACTCAGACATCATAGGATGGCAACACATCATTGCATAATAATATGAAGCATAAAGCACCATGTTCAAGTAGAGGGTACAACGGGTTGCGGGAGAGTGGACCGTTGTAGATATATGGGTGAAGGTGATGAAGATGTTGGTGAAGATGACGGAGGTGTTGGTGCAGATCGCCGTCACACGATGATGGGCCCGGCGGTGTTCCGGCGCCACCGGGAGAGAGGGAGAGAGGGCCCCTGTTCTTATTCTTCTTCCTTGACCTTCTGCCTAGATGGGAGAAGGGTTTCCCCTCTGGTCCATGGCCTCCATGGCAGCGGAGGGGCGAGATCCCCTCCGAGATTGGATCTGTCTCTCTGTCTCTCTCTGTTTCTGCATTCCGGATTCTGTTCTTTCACTGTCTCTTATATTTCCGGAGATCTGTAACTCCGATTGGGCTGAAATTTTAACACGATTTCTATTTGGATATTGGCTTTCTTGCAGCGAAAGAAGGGCACCAACCTCCTTACGGGGTGTCCACGAGGGCCCAGGGCGCACCCCCTGCCTCGTGGCCCCCTCGGGCATCATATCGCGTTGATTCTTCTTCCCAAAAATCACATATATTCCAAAAACAAATCTTCGTCATTTTTTTTCCTGTTTGGACTCTGTTTGATATGGATTTTCTTTGAAACAAAAAACATGCAACAAATAGGAACTGGCACTGGGCACTGGATCAATATGTTAGTCCCCAAAAATAGTATAAAAAGTTGCCAAAAGTATATGAAAGTTGTATAATATTGGCATGGAACAATCAAAAATTATAGATACGATGAAGACGTATCAGCATCCCCAAGCTTAATTCCTGCCTGTCCTCGAGTAGGTAAATGATAAAAAAGATAATTTTTGATGTGGGTTACTACCTAGCATAATCTTGATCATGTAATCTAATCATGGCATGAATATTAAGACACGAGTGATTCAAAGCAATAGTCTATCATTTGACATTAAGACAACAATACTTCAAGCATACTAATAAAGCAATCATGTCTTTTCGAAATAACATGGCCAAAGAAAGTTATCCCTACAAAATCATATGGTCTGGCTATGCTCCATCTTCACCACACAAAGCATTCAAATCATGCACAACCCCGATGACAAGCCAAGCAATTGTTTCATACTTTTGATGTTCTCAAATCTTTTCAACTTTCACGCAATACATGAGCGTGAGCCATGGATATAGCACTATAGGTGGAATAGAATATGATGGTGGAGGTTCTGTGGAGAAAACAAAAAAGGGAGAAAGTCTCACATCGACGTGGCTAATCAACGGGCTATGGAGATGCCCATCAATTGATGTCAATGCGAGGAGTAGGGATTGCCATGCAATGGATGCACTAGAGCTATAAGTGTATGAAAGCTCAATCTGAAATTAAGTGGGTGTGCATCCAACTTGCTTGCTCATCAAGACCTAGGGCATTTGAGGAAGCCCGTCGTTGGAATATACAATCCAAGTTCTATAATGAAAATTCCCACTAGTATATGAAAGTGATAACTCAAGAGACTCTCTATATGAAGAACATGGTGCTACTCTGAAGCACAAGTGTGGTAAAAGGATAGTAACATTGTCTCTTCTCTCTTTTCTCTCATTTTTTCTTTTATTTTTCTTTTTTTGTAGGCTTCTTTGGCCTCTCTCTCTCTCTCTCTCTCTCTCTCTTTTGGGGCTTCTCTGGCCACTTTTATTTTGATAACCTCACATGGGACAATGTTCTAATAATGATGATCTTCACACTTTTATTTACTTACAACTCAATATTACGACTCGATACTAGAACAAAGATATGACTCTATATGAATGCATCTGGCGGTGTACCGGGATGTGCAATGATCTAGGGTAGCAATGACATCAAAAAACAGACAAGCCATGAAAACATCATGCTAGCTATCTTACGATCATGCAAAGCAATATGAAATGATGCTCAAGTCATGTATATAAAGATGATGGAAGTTGCATGGCAATATATCTCGGAATGGCTATGAAAATGCCATTATAGGTAGTGGTGGCTGTTTTGAGGAAGATATAAGGAGGCTTATGTGTGATAGAGCGTATCATATCACAGGGTTTGGATGCACCGGCGAAGTTTGCACCGACTCTCAAGGTGAGAAAGGGCAATGCACAGTACCGAAGAGACTAGCAATGATGGAAGGGTGAGAGTGCATATAGTCCATGGACTCAACATTAGTCATAAAGAACTCACATACTTATTGCAAAAATCTATTAGTCATCGAAACAAAGTACTACGCGCATGCTACTAGGGGGATAGATTGGTAGGAAAAGACGATCGCTCGTCCCCGACCACCACTCATAAGGAAGACAATCAATAAATACCTCATGCTCCAACTTTGTTACATAACGGTTCACCATACGTGCATGCTACGAGAATCACAAAGTTCAACACAAGTATTTCTACAATCCACAACTACCCACTAGCATGACTCTAATATCACCATCTTTATATCGCAAAACTATTGCAAGGAATCAAACATATCATATTCAGTGATCTACAAGTTTTATGTAGGATTTTAAGACTAACCATTGAATGACCAATTCCTGTCATCTCTCTAAATAGATATAAGTGAAGAAAGAGAGTTTAATTCTTTCTACAAAAGATATGCCCACGCTCTAACAAATATAAGTGAAGCAAAAGAGCATTCTAAAAATGGCGGTTTTCTAAGTGAAGAGAAACAAGCAATCCAAACTTCAAATGATATAAGCGAAGCACATGAAGCATTCTATAAAGCCATACTCAAAAGATATAAGTGAAGTGCAAAGAGCATTCTATAAATCAACCATGGACTATCTCATACCAGAATGGTGCATCAAAGAAAAGTGAAAACTAAATGCAAAAGACGCTCCAAGATTTGCACATATCACATGAACGAAACGAATATGAAAACATACCGATACCTGTTGAAGAAAGATGGGATGCCTTCCGGGGCATCCCCAACCTTAGACTCTTGAGTCTCCTTGAATATTTACTTGGGGTGCCTTGGGCATCCCCA
Source organism: Triticum aestivum (assembly GCF_018294505.1). Lineage (NCBI taxonomy): Eukaryota > Viridiplantae > Streptophyta > Magnoliopsida > Poales > Poaceae > Triticum > Triticum aestivum. The sequence continues at coordinate 678,362,182 of NC_057806.1, read as the reverse complement.
AGCTTGAGCTCTTGCCTCTCCTCCTTCTCCTCACATCAAGACCTCCTCGATCTTCGAACACTTCATCCACACAAAACTCAACAGAAAGCTTGGTAAGATCCGTTAGTATAATAAAGCAAATCACTACTCTAAGTACTGTTGCAAACCAATTCATATTTTATTTTTGCATTTTAGCTACTGTAATATAACTTTTCCATGGCTTAATCCACTGATAGAAATCGATGGTTTCATCAAAACAGGCAAACTATGCATCAAAAACAGAATATGTCTTAAACATGACAGTCTGTAGTAATCTGAACATTCACCATACTTCTGTACTCGAAAATTTCTTAAATAATTAGGAAAAATAAAAAATTTGTATAGAAAGACAGTGCAAAAAGTTTCAGAACCATTTGTCGTTCCAGTAAAAAATGTAAAATCGCGCACTACATCCAAAGTTTCTGTCTTGCACCGCACAAACCAACAAGCAATGTAAATATCCTAAAGGCAAATCTTGGCACATTATTTTTATAATACAATGGATTCGTACTTTATAAAAGCACACAACAGAAATAAATGACTCTAAAACTTCCGGGTTGTCTCCCTGACAACGCTTTCTTTAAAGCCATTAAGCTAGGCATATAGTGCTCAAGTAATGGATCCACCCGGATCCTAAGGTATATCAAAGCCAATTTTAATTAACAAAGGTTTGTGATTTAGTAGTGAGCACAAAGTAACATATATCATGCAACAACAAAGTCTAACTCTCTTCCTATGCATCTGCATGTCATAAAAGAACAATTCATGCACACATAGTAAAGGCCAATGCATAGTATAAACAGTTTCTTGCAATTTTATCTTATTGGAAACATGGAGTGGCGGAGATGTAGTTCCTCTCTCATAATAATTGAAAGTAGGAGCAGCAAGCACATGCATATTATATCTATCAAAATCATCATGTGTAGTAGTAAAACGCAACCCATCAATATAATCCTTAATAAGGGCAAACTTCTCCGATATAGTGTAGTCGAGAGAATTCAAAAACATAATAGGACTATCATGTGTGGGTGCAATAGAAACAATTTCATGTTTAACATAAGGAACTATAGCAACTTCATATCCATAAGCATAATTCATATTGGCATCTTGGCCACAAGCAACATCAAAAAGGGATATTTCAAAAGAATCAATGGGATCATAACAATCATCATAGCAATCATCCTTCGGTAAGCACGAAGGGAAATTAAACAATTTATGAGTTGAAGAGTTACTCTCATTATAAGGTGGGCAAGGGTAGCTAATCCGCTCTTCCTCCTTTTGTTCTTCGCTCTCCTCATCATCTTTTTCATCCAATGAGCTCACAGTTTCATCAATTTCTTCTTCCATAGACTCCTGCAAAATATTAGTCTCTTCTCGGACAGTGGAGACTTTCTCAATAAGTTCATCAATATCATAATTGTATTTATAATTCTCATAGCAATATTTAAGGATAGATAAATTTTCAAGTCTATAAACTGAATCATCAAAATCTTCAAAATCTTTAAACAAAGATTCAATTTCACAAGCACCCTTAAAAGCAACAAATTCTTCTATTCGTTCCACATCATAGTAATCATATATATCATTAGCATAAGAAGCTAAGGTTTCATTATCATTAAAATTGCATGAAAAGGGAAGGTGTGGAGCCTTCATCCTAGAGCAACAAGTATAATCATATCTCAAGCATAGTTGCCGAGCATACCAATGCAACATATAAATTTGATCCCATAATAGTTTCCCTTTTTGAGTCAAGCGATAATCCCTATAGTATTCACGTTGATCCAACATTTCTCCCATTATATAATTGAATGGGGTTTTCATAGGATTATTAAAGTAGTGCATAATATCTTTCACATAATGAGCATCGAGGGTTTTAGGAGGTTCCCCATCTCCATGAGTAGCAAGTAAACCTATTTTTTGGTATTTCATGTTCCATATACATAACTAAAGATAGAGAACAACTTAGAACAGGAAATAAAAATTACTTAGTGATAAAGCAAACAAGCACACACGAGAATATTCACCCCACGCTATAACTCCTAGGCAACGGCGCCAGAAAAAGGTCTTGATAACCCACAAGTAAAGGGAATCAATTGTAGCCTCTTTCGATAAGTAAGAGTGTCGAACCCAACGAGGAGCTAAAGGTAGAACAAATATTCCCTCAAGTTCTATCGACCACCGATACAACTGTACGCACGCTTAACGTTCGCTTTACCTAGAACAAGTATGAAACTAGAAGTACTCTGTAGGTGTAACGGGATAGGTTTGCAAGAATATAAAGAGCACGTAAATAAAAACTAGGGGCTGTTTTAGGTAAAGAAGCAGTAAAGTTAGTATAGCAAGTGTGGAAAAGTGGTGGTAGGAGTTGCAAAATTGTCCCTAAGCAATTGACTACTTTACTAGACCGATAGCAAGTTTTATGTGGGAGAGACCACTACTAGCATGCCATCCCCGACTTGGAATTCTATGCACTTATGATTGGAACTATTAGAAAGCATCCACAACTACTAACGTTCATTAAGGTAAAACCCAACCATAGCATTAAGATATATTGGCCCCCCTTCAATCCCGTATGCATCAATTTCTATGCTAGGTTGAAGCTTCCGTCAGTCTTGCCCTCTAATACATAGTCCTATCAACATACAACTAACCCTATGGTGTGATCCACGCGCGCGCTCATATGATGGGCACCAAAGGACATCAACATAACCACAAGCAAATTAAAACAATCATAGCAATTCACCAATTGCCGATAGGACAACGAAAATCTACTCAGACATCATGGGATGGCAACACATCATTGGATAATAATATGAAGCATAAAGCACCATGTTCAAGTAGAGGGTACAACAGGTTGCGGGAGAGTGGACTGCTGTAGATAGATGGGGGAAGGTGATGAAGATGTTGGTGAAGATGACGGAGGTGTTGGTGTAGATCGCCATTACATGATGATGGCCCCGGCGGCATTCCAGCGCCACCGGGAGAGAGGGGGAGAGGGCCCCTTCTTCTTATTCCTTGACCTTCTCCCTAGATGGGAGAAGGGTTTCCCCTCTGGTCCATGGCCTCCATGGCGGCGGAGGGGCGAGAGCCCCTCCGAGATTGGATCTGTCTCTCTATCTCTCTCTGTTTCTGCTTTCCGGATTCTGGTCTTTCACCGTTTCTTATATTCTCGGATATCCGTAACTCCGATTGGGCTGAAATTTTAACACGATTTCTATCCGGATATTACCTTTCTTGCGGCGAAAGAAGGGCACCAACCGCCTTACGGGGTGGCCACGAGGGCCAGGGCGTGCCTGACCCCCTCGGGGCGCCCCCTGCCTCGTGGCCCCCTCGGGCATTGTCTCGTATTGATTCTTCTTCCCAAAAATCACATATATTCCAAAAAAATCTCCATTAGTTTTTATCCCATTTGGACTCCGTTTGATATGGATTTTCTGCGAAACAAAAAGCATGCAACAAAGAAGAACTGGCACTGGGCACTGGATCAATATGTTAGTCCCCAAAAATAGTATAAAAAGTTGCCAAAAGTATATGAAAGTTGTATAATATTGGCATAGAACAATAAAAAATTATAGATACGACGGAGACGTATCACACCACAAGTAGGATATAAGTTTCATTACATGATTATTGACTTTCGTGCATGCATAGGGAATCACAAACCTTAACACCAATATTCTTACTAGAGCACAATTGCTCATCAACATAACTCACATATCACATCATCATATCTCAAAACTATTACTAAGAATCAAGTTTATTTTGTCCAATGATCTTCATGACATTTTCTTTTACTTTATCCTTCTTGGATATCTATCACTTTGGCACTAATTTTCATGTGTTGCTTTTCATAAGCTCAAACAAATATAAGTGAAGATCATGAGCATAACAAATTTTCTTTCTTGCAAAATAATTTAAGTGAAGCAAGAGAGAATTTCTTCAAAATTTACAAAGCACACCATGCTCAAAAAGATATAAGTGAAGCACTAGAGCAAGTCCTAGCTCATAAAAGATTTAACTGAAGCATAGAGAGCAATTCTAACAAGTCATGGCATAATTTTGGCTCTCTCAAATAGGTGTGTCCAGCAAGGACTGATGACTTAAAACAAAAAATAAAACAAGCAAAGACACATATCATACAAGCCACTCCAAGCAAAACACATATCATGTGACGAATAAAAATATAGTCTCAAGTAAAATACCGATAGTTGTTGGAAGAAAGCGGGGATGCCACTCAGGGGCATCCCCAAGCTTAGTTGGTTGCTCATTCTTGGATAATAGATTGGGATGTCGGGGCATCCCCAAGCTTAGCTTCTTACATACTTCCTTCATCCATCGTAAGATAACCCAAAACTTGAAAACTTCAATCACACAAACCTCAACAAAGCCTTCGTGAGATCCGTTAGTATAAGAATAATAAACCACTACTATAAGTGTTGTATCAAACCAATTCATATTTTGTTTTTGTATTATATCTACTGTATTCCAACTTTTATATGTCAAAAAATCATCAAAGAAAACCATAGAGCCATCAAAATAAGCACAGAACAGAAAGAAAATAGAATATGTCAAAACAGTACAGTCTGTAGCAATCTCACTATTTCAAGTACTTCTGTTACTTTAAAAACTCTGAAAATTAGGAAGACCTGAGAAATTTGTATATTGATCGACTGCAAGTGGAATGGGTATTTTATCGCTCTCTGGTAAAAAAAGAAAATTAATTTCGTGAGCGGAAAAGTTTCTGTTTTTTCAGCAAGATCAAACAACTATTGCCCAAGAAGATCCTAAAGGCTTTACTTGGCACAAACACTAATTAAAACTTAAAAAACACAATCATAACAGTATCATAATTGTGCTAACACTCAAGAACAGAAAGCAAAAAGCAAAAATAAAATTTATTCATTGGGTTGCCTCCCAACAAGCTCTATAGTTTTACGCCCTTAGCTAGGCATAAAGCAAGGATCATAGTTTTTTCATCTTTGGTTCGAGATCCATAAGATGCCCTCATGATTGATTCATAAGGTGGCTTAATTCTAGCTCTAGGAAAGTGTTCCATACCCTTCCTCAAAGGAAATTGGAACTCCATATTGCCTTCTTCCATATCAATCATGGCACCGATAGTGCGTAAAAACGATCTACCAAGAATAATAGGACAAGACGAATTGCAATCAACATCAAGAACAATAAAATCTATGGGCACATAATTCCAATTTGCAAGAATAAGAACATCATTGATTCTTACCATAGGCTTTTTAATAGTAGAATCCGCCAAGTGCAAATTCAAGGAACATTCTTCAAAATTGGTAAGACCATGCACATCACATAAAGATTTCAGAATTGTGGAAACACTAGCACCCAAGTCACACAAAGCAAAACACTCATAATTTTTAATCTTAACTTTGATAGTAGGTTCCCACTCAGCATACAATTTTCTAGGAATTGAAACTTCTAATTCCAATTTTTCTTCAAAAGCTTTCATCATAGCATCAACAATAGGTTTAGTAAAAGCTTTATTTTGTTCATAAGCATGGGGTGAATTTCCACAGCATGCCGATGCCCGGGTGCTCCTCGTCCGCCGCCCAACTAGCCCCTCCCGCGCCACCGGCCATAGACAGGCCACACATATACGTTTTCCCGTGCAACGCTGCCGGCTGCGGGTGAGGGAGTCCTGGACTAAGGGGTCCTCGGGCATCTGGCCTGTTAGCCATGGGCCGGACTGATGGGCCATGAAGATGTGAAGACCGAAGACCGCACTCGTGTCCGGACAGGACTCTCCTTGGCATGGAAGGCAAGCTTGGCGATCAATCATGTAGATTCCTTTTTATGTAACCGACTCCATGTAACCCTAGATCTCTTCGGTGTCTATATAAACCGGAGAGCATAGTACGGATAGACGGATACTCATTATCATAGTCATACAGGCTAGGCCTCTAGGGTTTAGCCATTATGATCTCGTGGTAGATCAACTCTTGTAACACTCGTATTCATCAAGATCAATCAAGCAGGAAGTAGGGTATTACCTCCATAGAGAGGGCCCGAACCTAGGTAAACATTGTGTCCCCCGTCTCCTATTACCATCGACCTTAGACGCACAGTTCGAGACCCCCTACCCGAGATCCGCCGGTTTTGACATCGCCATTGGTGCTTTCATTGAGAGTTCCATTGTGCCGTCGACAAAGGGCTCGACGGCCCCTTCGATTGTCTATAATGACGTTGTCCAGGGAGAAACCTTCCTCCCCAGACAGATCTTCATATTTGGTGGCTTCGTACTGCAGGCGAACTCGCTTGGCCATCTGGAGCAGATCGATAGCTACACCCCTGGCCATCAAGTCAGGTTTGGAAGCTTGAAGTATGTCGTGGACATCTGTGGAGACTTGATCTTCGACGGATTTGAGACTGCGGCAACCGCTCCCCTTCGCCCCAATAAGTATGGCTTAAACCTGCCATCGGGCTGCATCCAGGAGGTAGCTCCTGTAGCAACTCTGGCCTTAGATCTGGAGCAGATCGAGTCATCCGAAGATGGGAAGCTCAACCCCATCACGGAGGCTACCGGTTCCACGGCGTTGGAGTCGCACACAGATTCTACTTCACATGATATCCGCATCAACGGAACCCCAGACTCGCCTCTGGCGACAAGCTCCGAACCCTGTGGGTCCGCAGATATCGAACTCGATCGATTATCGATCTTCAAGTTCAGCCCTGCAGACGTCTTCCAACACTCGCCCATGGGAGACGTACTAAACTCACTAAAAAGCCTATCCCTGGCAGGTGACTCACTGCCGAACTATGTCCGGTTCGAAGTTGTGGCGGACGAAAGAGAATTTTGCTTCCCACCCGCCACCCACTTCCTAGCCACTGTCAAAGACCCAACCAACAAGCTTGACCCCGGCTCCGTAGACATCGACGGTATGGACGACGATGAGGGCAAGGACAGAACTCGCTATCCACTAGACGCAGGACGGCCACTTCCTAGTATGACGTGTGTATGGTAGACACACCCAACGACGCTCCCGACGATGACAAGGAGGATCTTGTTGAGGATAGACCTCCTGGTACACAGTCCGAACACCAGCGCCACCGGCGCCGCTCCAAGTCACGTCGCCCAAGAGAAAACAATACTAGCACCGAAGATGATAACACTACAGACATTGAAGACCCTGTGGAGGTAGGGTCCGAACAGGAGGAACGTGAAGGTGGGCAAGATAGCCCTGATAAACAGGCCATATACGGAGACTCGGAGGATAGTAATTACCTTCCACTCTCCAGGGAAGAGGAGAGCCTCGGCAACGAGGATTTCATCGTGCCTGAGGAACCTCTCGAGCAGGAGCGCTTTAAACGCCGGCTAATAGCCACTGCAAGGAGCCTAAGAAAGAAGCAGCTGCAGCTTCAAGCGAGCCAAAATTTGCTCAACGATAGATGGACTAAGGTCCTGGCCGCTGAAGAATACGACCTTAGTGGCCTGGACAAAAGCCACCCAAAGTGTAGGTGGCTCCCTCAATACGATGGCGAGGCGTTGGAGCTCGCACCACCATCTCACAATGCGGCAGGCCGACCACAGTTCGGTCCGGATCAAGCAGCAGCCCAAGTAGAACACCATACCACCCCACTCGGCCGTCAAGGCAAGAGTAAAACAGCCGGGAGGCACACTCGCGACATCCAACAAAACCTGGAGGGCAGAGCAGGACACACAAGATCGATGTACAGATCGCAGGGACATGCCTCGACCGGCGATGATGGTTACCTATTCGGACGCCACAGACCCGACCACGCCCTGTCCGAAAGTCCCAAATGGAATCCACCAGAGGTTCTCCACAGTGTGGCCCAACATAGAGGAGCCGCACACCCTCTCTACTTCACCGACGAGGTAATGGAGCATGAATTTCCAGACGGGTTCAAACTCATTAACATCGAATCATACGATGGAACAACAAATCCCGCGATATGGATTGAGGACTTCCTCCTCCATATTCACATGGCTCGAGGAGATGACCTTCACGCCGTCAAATACCTGCCTCTCAAGCTCAAAGGGCCAGCCCGGTACTGGCTAAACAGTTTGCCAAAAAATTCTATTGGCAGCTGGGAAGATTTGGAAGACGCCTTTTGAGACAACTTCCAAGGAACATCTGTCCGACCACTAGATGCCAATGACTTAAGTCATATCGTCCAGCAACACGGCGAGTCAGCCAGGGAGCTCTGGACTAGGTTCTTAGTCAAAAAGAACCAAATTGTCGACTGTCCGAACGCGGAAGCCCTCGCGGCCTTCAAACATAGTGTCCGGGATGAATGGCTAGCACGTCACCTCGGCCAGGAAGGACCCAAATCCATGACAACCCTTACCGCTCTAATAACTCGCTTTTGTGAGGGAGAAGACAACTGGCTCGCTCGTAAAAGCAGTAACGCCAGCGACCCGGGCACTTCTGAAATCCGAGACGGCAACGGCAAGCCACGACGAACTGAACACAACAGTCGCAATAATAGTGAAAGATCACGCGACACAACGGTCAATGTTGGATTTAGCAATCCAAAACCCGGTCAATGGAAGAAGCCACTGAAGGCAAATCAAGACGGACCATCCACCCTTGACAGGATATTGGACCGACCTTGCCAGATTCACGGCCATCCTGATAAGCCATCTAATCATACCAACATAAACTGTTGGGTCTTCAAGCAGGCAGGCAAGCTCAACACCGAACATAAGGGGAGGAGGCCGCTAGGAAATAAAGACGACGGAGCGGCTCACCAGCCAAATACCAGGGGCCAGAAACAGTTTCCCTCCAAAGTTCGACCACTCCCGGAACGGAAATAGCAGTTCGGCTTCCACCACCCACCTCTTATACTGGCAAGATTTACACCACGCGTACATCACTACGCACTCAAGATAACATGGGCGTCGATGGAAGCACAATACGGACAACCCTCCAAGCATTCCCGTAACGTTTTTATCTGTTTTCTGTTTTTCTTTCCTTATTATCTCTTAAGAAACAGGTGACGAAAAGGACAGCATCTACAATGGACTCTATTGGAGTTTGGATCCGTACACTCACCCAAGGGGCTACTTCCATTAAGGATTCTCCCCCTGAGGACGGGCGGCGCAGACGTGTGAGAGGAGGTCCAAAATAACATTTTGTAGACCACACCCTTTATTTTTAGCCGTATTATGCCTTTTTCCTCCGTTCCCGACCCCGAGCATGTCAAATAGCCGGGTTTGTGGTTTTATATATATATATATATATATATATATATATATATATATATATATATATATATATATGAATTTATCATTGGCATATTGCTCCGCTCCCAGTAAAACTTTATCCGAATTAATCTTCCATATTCTCTCAACAATGAGTACAGCCTTAACGACCGCTTTCCAGATGCACCTCGGCATCACCTGCCAGGGGCTAGGTATGGGAACAAATGAGTTGCCAGCAAAGTCCAAACATCTTTATAGCGTACTTTGGCGTCACGAGTTTTGGCCTTATATGCATCAGCTCCGAATCATGTCTTGGGTCAATGGTTGGGTTGCCCGGCTCCTGTGCTTGCTACCCTACGTTCCGCTCTATCGGCTAGGGTAGTAAAGGGAGAACTACTGCGATTGTGCTTCCCGTTTATCTGGTCAAGCACCTCAGTAGAGAAAGATGAAAACCGACTGTCATGATGCTGCGCGAGCTGGTCAATGATAACCCACAAGCATAGGGTATCGCAACAGTTTTCGAGGGTAGAGTATTCAACCCAAATTTATTGATTCGACACAAGGGGAGCCAAAGAATATTCTCAAGTATTAGCAGCTGAGTTGTCAATTCAACCACACCTGGAAACTTAATATCTGCAGCAAAGTGTTTAGTAGCAAAGTAATATGATAGTAGTGGTAACGGTAGCAAAAGGTAACGATAGCAAAAGTAATATTTTTGGTGTTTTGTATTGATTGTAACAATGGCAACGGAAAAGTAAATAAGCGGAGAACAATATATGGAAAGCTCGTAGGCAATGGATCGGTCATAGAGAATTTTGCCGGATGTGGTTCATCATGTAATAGTCATAACCTAGGGTGACACAGAACTAGCTCCAATTCATCAATGTAATGTAGGCATGTATTCCGAATATAGTCATACGTGCTTATGGAAAAGAACTTTCATGACATCTTTTGTCCTACCCTCCCGTGGCAGCGGGGTCCTAATGGAAACTAAGGGATATTAAGGCCTCCTTTTAATAGAGTACCAGAACAAAGCATTAACACATAGTGAATACATGAACTCTTCAAACTACAATCATCACCGGGAGTGGTCCCAATTATTGTCACTTCGGGGTTGCCGGATCATAACACATAGTAGGTGACTATAGACTTGCAAGATAGGATCAAGAACTCACATATATTCATGAAAACATAATATGTTCATATCTGAAATCATGGCACTCGGGCCCTAGTGACAAGCATTAAGCATAGCAACATCAATCTCAAAACATAGTGGATACTAGGGATCAAACCCTGACAAAACTAACTCGATTACATGATAGATCTCATCCAACCCACCACCGTCCAGCAAGCCTACGATGTAATTACTCACGCACGGCGGTGATCATCATGAAATTGGTGAAGGAGGATGGTTGATGATGATGATGGCGACGGATTCCCCTCTCCGGAGCCCCGAACGGACTCCATATGAGCCCTCCCAAGAGGTTTTAGGGCTTGGCGGCGGATCTGTATCGTAAAACGCGATGAATCCTTCTCTCCTATTTTTTCTCCCCGAAAGCAAATATATAGAGATGGAGTTGAGGTCGGAGGAGCTCCAAGGGGCCCACGAGGTAGGGGGGCGCGCCCCCCACCCTCGTGGCTAGGGTGTAGGCCCGCTGGCCTGGATCTTTCGCCAGTATTTTTTATTATTTCCAAAAATAGTCTCCGTGGAGTTTCAGGTCATTCCGAGAACTTTTGTTTCTGCACATAAATAACACCATGGCAATTCTGCTGAAAACAGCGTCAGTCCGGGTTAGTTCCATTCAATTCATGCAAGTTAGAGTCCAAAACAAGGGCAAAAGTGTTTGGAAAAGTATATACAACGGAGACGTATTAACTCCCTCAAGCTTAAACCTTTGCTTGTCCTCAAGCAATTCAGTTGACAAACTGAAAGTGATAAAGAAAAACTTTTACAAACTTTGTTTGCTCTTCTTGTTGTAAATATGTAAAGCCAACATTCAAGTTTTCAGCAAAGATTATGAACTAACCATATTCATAGTAATGCTTAGGTCTCATGTTTACTCATATCAATGGCATAATCAACTAGCGAGCAATAATAATAAATCTCGAACGACAACACTTTCTCAAAAAAATCATAATATGATATAACAAGATGGTATCTCGCTAGCCCTTTCTGAGACTGCAAAACATAAATGCAGAGCACCTTTAAAGATCAAGGACTAACTAGACATTGTAATTCATGGTAAAAGAGATCCAGTCAAGTCATACTCAATGTAAACTTAGCAGTAATGAATGCAAATGACAGAGGTGCTCTCCAGCGGGTGCTTTTTAATAAGAGGAGGATGACTCAACATAAAGGTAAATAGATAGGCCCTTCGCAGAGGGAAGCAGGGATTTGTGGAGGTGCCAGGGCTCGATTTTAAAATAGAGATGAATAATATTTTGAGCGGTATACTTTCATTGTCAACATAACAACCAAGAGATGGCGATATCTTCCATGCTACACAAATTATAGGCGGTTCCCAAACAGAATGGTAAAGTTTATACTCCCCCTCCACCAACAAACATCAATCCATGGCTTGCTCGAAACAATGAGTGCCTCCAACTAACAACAGTCCCAGAGGGAGTTTTGTTTGCAATTATTTTGATTTGGTTTGCATAAAGCATGGGACTGGGCATCCCGGTGACTAGCCATTTTCTCGTGAGTGAGGAGCGGAGTCCACTCCTCTTGAGAATAACCCACCTAACATGGAAGATATGGACAACCCTAGTTGATACATGAGCTATTCAAGCATACAAAACAGAATGTTTATTTGAAGGTTTAGAGGTTGGCACATACAAATTTACTTGGAACGGCTGGTAGATACCGCATATAGGTAGGTATAGTGGACTCATATGGAATAACTTTGGGGTTTAAGGAATTGGATGCACAAGCAGTATTCCCGCTTAGTACAAGTGAAGGTTAGCAAAAGACTGGGAAGTGACCAACTAGAGAGCGACAACTGCCATTGATGGAGTCCTGGATTAGGGGGTGTTCGGATGGCCGGACTATACCTTCAGCCGGACTCCTGGACTATGAAGATACAAGATTGAAGACTTTGTCCCGTGTCCGGAAGGGACTTTCCTTGGCATGGAGGGCAAGCTTGGCGATACGGATATGCAGATCTCCTACCATTGTAACCGACTTTGTGTAACCCTAACCCTCTCCGGTGTCTATATAAACCGGAGGGTTTTAGTCCGTAGGACAAGATACAGAACAACAATCATACCATAGGCTAGCTTCTAGGGTTTAGCCTCTCCGATCTCGTGGTAGATCTACTCTTGTACTACCCATATCATCAATATTAATCAAGCAGGACGTAGGGTTTTACCTCCATCGAGAGGGCCCGAACCTGGGTAAAACTTCGTGTCCCTTGCCTCCTGTTACCATCCGGCCTAGACGCACAGTTTGGGACCCCCTACCCGAGATCCACCGGTTTTGACACCGACATTGGTGCTTTCATTGAGAGTTCCTCTGTGTCGTCGCCGTCAGGCTTGATGGCTCCTATGATCATCGATGGCGATGCAGTCCAGGGTGAGACTTTCCTCCCCGGACAGATCTTCGTCTTCGGCGGCTTCGCACTGCGGGCCAATTCACTTGGCCATCTAGAGCAGATCAAAAGCTACGCCCCTGGCCGTCAGGTCAGATTTGGAAGCTTAAACTACACGGCTGACATCCGCGGGGACTTGATCTTCGACGGATTCGAGCCGCTGCCAAGCGCACCGCACTGTCTCGACGAGCATGACCTAGCTCTGCCGCCGAACAGTGCCCTGGAGGCCGCACCCGCATCGGCTTCGACCCTTAATTTGGAGCCAACTGCGTCGATCAAGGATGGGTGGTTGGACGCCGTCTCAGGGGCTGCGATCCCAATGGTGATCGAGCCGAACACCAGCCCCGTACTCTGCGATACTCGTGACTCCAAGGAGCCGGACTCCTCTCCGGACTCCGAACCCTCCGCGCCCCTGCCGATCGAATCCGATTGGGCACCGACCATGGAGTTTACTGCCGCGGACATCTTTCAGCACTCGCCTTTCGGCGATATTCTGAAGACCCTAAAGTCTTTCTCTTTATCAGGAGAGCCCTGGCTGGACTATGGTCACCAAGGTTGGGATACGGACGATGAAGAAATTCAAAGCCCACGCACCACCCACTTTGTAGCCACTGTCGACGATTTAACCGACATGCTCGACTTTGACTCCGAAGACATCGATGGTATGGACGCCGACGAAGGAGACGATGAAGAACCAACGCCTATTGGGCCCTGGAACGCCACCTCGTCATATGACGTATACATGGTGGACGCACCAAAAGATGACGATGAGGAGCGGAAGGACGCACCGAGGGCTTGTTCCCTCGAAAAGCAGTCAAAGCGGCGACGCAAGCGCCACCCCAAATCCCGCCTCGACAGAAATAGCGATCACACAGACCCAGCACTGGAGCAGGGCGAACCGCTGCCGGACAACGGCAATCCAGATAATCAAACCAAACGAACAAATTCTACCAAGGACAATGGTCCGGACGACATAATGCCGGACAAGCACCCGGAGCAGGAGAATGCCCGTAAAAGACTTGTTGCCACCGCGAGGAGTCTTAAAAAGCAGAAGCAAAGGCTCAAGGCCGCGCAAGATACACTCCAAATCAGATGGAGTAAAATACTCAACACTGCAGCAAGGTACGGCGACAATCGCCCCTCCAAGAGCTACCCAAAGCGGAAGCTGCTACCCGAATTCAATGAGGAGGCCTCAGACCCCCCACAACCAAATATCAAAGCAGCCACCTGGTCGGATAGACGACCCCTCTACCAACACAGAGCGGCATACAACGCCGCTCACAATACAATATGCGACCCATGCGAGGGCTCGCACCCAAAGGACGGCGCAACAAGATCCATCTACGGACCACGCAAGCGCGCCCTAGCATACAATGCAACACAACAAACATTCGAACAACGCGGTACACCCAGCTACAGGGGTGCCGCACACCCCTATGTTTCACCGATGAGGTGCTGGACCATGAATTTCTAGAGGGATTCAAGCCCGTAAACATAGAGGCATACGATGGAACAACAGACCCTGGGGTCTGGATTGAGGACTACATCCTTCATATCCATATGGCTCGAGGAGATGATCTCCACGCCATCAAGTACTTACCCCTCAAGCTCAAAGGGCCAGCTCGTCACTGGCTCAAAGGCCTCACTGAAAGCTCCATTGGAAGTTGGGAAGAGCTCGAAGACGCCTTTCGGGCAAATTTTCAAGGGACTTATGTCCGACCTCCGGATGCGGACGACTTGAGTCATATAACTCAACAGCCCGGAGAGTCAGCCCGAAAGCTTTGGAACAGGTTTCTTACTAAAAAGAACCAGATTGTCGACTGTCCGGACGCCGAAGCCTTGGCAGCTTTCAAGCATAGCGTCCGTGACGAATGGCTCGCCAGACACCTCGGCCAAAATAAGCCGAGAACGATGGCCGCATTAACAAACCTCATGACCCGCTTTTGCGCGGGTGAGGACAGCTGGCTAGCCAGATGCAGCACCAGCGACCCCAGTACATTTGAAGTTAGAGATGGAAACGGGAAATCATGGCGCAACAACAATAACAAATGCCGGAATAAAGAAGACAGCACGAAGGGCACGACAGTAAATGCCGGATTCAAAATCTCTCGGCCAGGTCAAAAGCCACCCCCAAAGGCACTAGGGATGAACTGTCCAGCCTCAACAAAATTCTGGACCAAGTATGTCAGATCCATAGTACCCCTGGTAAACCTGCTAATCATACCCACAGAGAATGTTGGGTCTTCATGCAGTCCAGCAAGCTCAATGCCGTACACAAGGGGGAGGATACACCAAGTGAAGACGAGGGCAAGCCCCCCAAGCAAGACACGGGGGGACAAAAGAAATTTCCACCAGAAGTCAAAACAGTAATCGTGTTACACGTGATCAAGGGAAAAAACAACGCAGCACTCCCAGGAAAATATACCCAAGTGCCTGTCACCGCGAAGTCCTGCCACTGGTCGTCTCAACCAATCACTTTCGACCATCGTGATTACTCAACAAGTATCCGACACGCAGGATGGGCTGCCCTGGTATTAGACCCAGTAATTGGCGGATATCACTTCACACGAGTCTTGATGTACGGCGGCAGTAGCCTAAACCTAATATATCAGGATACAATCCACGAGATGGGGTTAGACCCAATACAAATTCGCCATAGCAATACTACCTTTAAAGGAGTAACGCCAGGCCCAGGGGCTCGTTGTACGGGCTCCCTCCTACTACAAGTTATATTCGGCTCCCCCGATAACTTCCGTCGCGAGCATTTAACTTTCCACATCGCTCCATTTCAAAGTGGCTATCAAGCACTTCTCGGACGCGAAGCTTTTGATCGCTTTAATGCAATACCACACTACGCCTCCCTCACACTCAAGATGCCCGGTCCATGTGGCATCATTACAGTGCACGGAAATATCAGGCGATCTCTGCGCGCCGAAGAGAGTGAGGCTGCCTTGGCAGCCGCACACTAAAGGTGCCCGGACTAGCGAAAGCATCCAATAGGTCGTCAAGACCTGAGACACAACTAATCGAGTCCGGCGCCGCTACTTATACCGAATAAATGGTCACACCCCTATTTGTCAATACAAGGGGCTCAACACGCGCAGACAAGTGGCAATTTCTTCTCATCTTGAATTATACATGGTTTCTTTAACAAACTATCTTTTTTGCATGACAACTTTTTCACCTAAATTCCTCTCTTTTACAGACGATCATCGTGCTACACCCGTCCAGGATACGGCACAACGGAGACACAGGTGCAGACATGCAGCAGTGACCCGCTCCAAGGATTCTTTTTAGATTAAGACCCTGCATAAACCTTTTTTACTGTCTCTTGTTGATACATATCCACCGTTGAGAAGGATGCTGACGTCTTGGCATGTGGCCACGCCAGAACAATGCACGTACGTGGACACAAGGGGCTTCTTACAAAGGCCATTATTTAGGCCCGGTTTATACCACAAAGACTGAATACCTTAGGGAGTGTTCGGCGTCGCGAGTTTGGCCCTATATGCATCAGCTTCGAATCATTGTCTTTGGTTAAATGTTGGGTTTGCCCGGCTCCTGTGTTTTGGTGCCTTACACTCCGCTTTACCGGCTAAGGTAGCACCAGGAGAACTACTGCGATTGTGCCCTGGTTCATCCGGACGAGCACCTCAATAGAGAAAGCCGAAAACTGACTGTCATGGCATAGCGCGAGACTGGTCAACCACTCGATGACCTGTGGGAATGTTAGAATTCCTCCGCCTTAACAAAGGGCCGTTTTCCGGCCAGGCATGTACGCACCCGAGATCGGGAGAGTGCGGAGCCACCAGGGACTATCTAGTAGCCCCACTGTCAAACTCCTATGGCTAAGTGAAAGTGTTAAAGCATTATAGTCCGGTTACCTCGCTCGCTCCGCTATCACCTCCTTAATAGGACCAAGACGTTGGGTTAAATGTGAACGCGTGTCTTTGCGAGCACCTCCGCATTATATGCGTGGGGGTTGAAGCCGACGACTGCAATCTTTCAGGTTATACACATGTATACATAAACGGCCGCCCAGGAGGCATCATATTACTTTCAGGCAAAAGTATAAAAATAGCCTTATAAAAATTTATAAAAGCATTTCGCTTACAATGAGATTACATATCACTCAAACATAATATTTTTTGAGCACTGGGTCTCTATCAAACGAGCACCCTCAAGAACTTCTTCAAAGTAGTGCTCAGCAGCCCTTCGACCTATGGCCGAATCCCGCGTTGCAACAGTGGTAGCATCCATCTCCGCCCAATATGCTTTAACACGGGCAAAGTCCATCCATGCGCCCTCTATGCACGCCGACCTCTTCATCGCACTAATGCGCGGCACCACGTCAAGGAACTACTGCACCAAGCTGAAATAGCTGTTCGGTTTTGACCTTTCCGGCCATAGCTGATCCACAACATACCTCATGGAGAGTCCGGACAACCTATTTAGTTCGGCCCATTCGGCTAATTGGTCAGTCAATGAAATAGACACTCGGGAGAATGGAATTGTCTCCAAAACAGCCGGTCTACTTCATGGTCCGTCTGACCCTGGAAGTACTTGGCCGCATCGGCAGTGCTTGCCGCCAAATCCATATATACATCCTCCGAACTCCACAGCCAATCCAGAGGGGCATAGGGGCACACCATGGATCTCTGAACTTCCTCCGCAACATAAAGGATTTCCCAGCTACAACATCCTCGGCTTCCCGTAGCTCCTCCTTCTTTGCCCTCATAGCAGATCGGAGGTCTTTTCTCGTCGCAGCAGCCTTCTCAAGGTCTGATGCCTTCGCCTGGTTTTCCTTTTCAAGAACCCGGCAACGGTCGGCGGTGGCTTTTAATTCTATGGCCATCTTGGCCATCTTGTCTCGGCTCTTGCCATGTGCGGCCTTCTCGGCTTGCAACTCTTCGGCCGCCTTCAAAGCAGCCGCATTACCCAACCTCGCTTGTTCCTTGGCTCGGGCAAGTTCTGCCCGCAAGGCTTCAACAGTGGCAGCTCCATCTGCAATCACAACATATTAAAGATACTGGCATCATGCTGCTCTTCCTATGTGGCGTTTACTAGATAATGACACTTACCCTGTGCCTCGTCAAGCCTTTTGTTAACAAGCTCGATGTCGGTGTCTGCCGCATCCAACTGCCGTTCTAAATGGGCAAACTCGCTAGTCCGGCTAGCCACCGGAGCTTCCATCACCTGCACATAGAGGCAGTATGGTTATTACCTAGGAATATGATCCTCTGTTCGTCGTCATTTCCGACGACAACCAGAGTCTCAGGGGCTACTATCTACACAGGGCACACCTAGCATGTGCAGGACTATCATACATTCTTTACGTACCTCAAAGCCTGTCAGTAGACTCATAAAAGCTTCATGCAATCCGCTTTCGGCGGACGAGATTCTCTCCATCACCGTATTCATCAGCACATGGTGTTCGTCGGAGATGGCCGCTCGCCCCACCAACTCCCTCAGAACATCCGATCGCACACTAGACGGTGTCGGACTCTTTTGTCTGCTCTCTTCAGGAGCCGGACACTGGGAGCTTCGGGGGTCAATGGGATTATCTTCTAGTCTCACCGGACACGGGGAGGCCCTCCGTGACGACACTTCAGGGTCGCCCGCTTCCAGAGCGGAGGAGTCTAGAGGAGGCGTTTCGCTCTCCATCATATCTGGAAGAAGATCCCCCAAAGACGAGCTCATTTGAGAGGGGCTAAGGCCCGAACTGCAAAGATATATGCGGTGGTTATTTTCTCAGAAGAAAAAGATGGCATATATGTACTGTTAAAGTATTTCGGGTCACTTATGACTCGTGGGAGAATTGATCCCCCCGTGGACTTTGTGCGGCAACAGCGCCCCCCAAGGTAGGACCCTCTATGGGAGACTTCTTCTCCCGTTTAGAAACTTCGGCTTCCGAATCCCTGGGCGCAGTCCTTTTCCTCTTCTGGTCGTCTTCCTTCATGGAGATGCTCGCTCCCTCGGTTAGAATGGGCAGCATTGGGGGCCCGTGTCCGCCTGTATTATCCTCCACAGTATCTTCCTTCAAGGGCTCCGGGCAAGGTGCGGCCTGGAGCATCTTTTCCAATTCCGGATTTTCCAAACCCTCAGGGAGGGGGGCCGAACACCGAATCAACTTCGCCTTTGTTAGCCAGTCCTGGTCAAAAAGCGAAATCTCAAAAATAACTTCGTAACAAAGGAGAGATAGTATGTTCGGCCGGAAGATGCCTTACCTGTTCGGCGGCGCGGTTACTACTCAGGCCCACATCCTTGGTGATTTCCGGACACTCCACCTGAGGTCCGAAGAATGACTTGTACATCTCCTCGTGCGTCAGGCCGAGAAAATTTTGAATGACACGCGGTCCCTCGGGATTGAACTCCCACAGGCGAAGAGGTCGGCGTTTGCAAGGCTGGACTTGACGAACTAGCAAAACTTGTATTACCGCAACCAAACTGAAATCTCCATTGAAGATATCTCGAATGCGGCTTTGCAGTATAGGAACGTCCTTGGCTGGACCCCAGCTCAGACCTCTGCTGATCCATGACAGCAATTGTGGTGGAGGGCCCAAGCAGAAAACAGGGGCGGCCGCCCACTTGGCACTTCTAGGAGCCGTGATGTAGAACCACTCCTGTTGCCACAATTCAGACACCTCTGGGATAGAACCTTTGGGCCACGGAGCTCCCATCATCTTGCGTATTGAGGCACCTCCACACGCTGCATGTTGCCCCTCGATCATCTTCGGCTTTACTTCAAAGGTCTTGAGCCATAGGCCAAAGCGAGGGGTAACCCGGAGGAAGGCCTCGCACACGACAATAAATGTCGTGATATGAAGAAAGGAGTCCGGTGCTAGGTCATGGAAGTCTAGCCCGTAATAAAACATCAAACCCCTGACGAAAGGATCCAGAGCAAGGCCTAGACCTCAGAGGAAGTGGGAGACGAACACGACGTTCTCGTTGGGTTTGGGGGTGGGGACGGCCTGCCCTTAGGGAGGCAGCCGATGCAAAATCTCGGCGGTCAGATATCTGGCCTCCCTCAACTTTTTGATGTCCTCTTCCGTGACGGAGGAAGGCACCCATCAGCCTTGAAGGCTAGATCCGGACATGACTGAAGGTTCGGAGCACCTGACCTGAACTTTGGGCGTTTGAGCTTGAGGTAGGGGAAGGATTCGATTGAGCACGGGAGGGAAAAATAAAAGCCTTGTCCCTTTATAAAGAGGGTGAATATCAAGCGTCCTCTCCGTGTCCGTTTGGATTTGCCTATAATCTAGGAGTCCTAGAAGCGGTTGGGTTACCCACGCCCGTATTGATGAGAATCCTGGAATAAGGGGACATGATCTCTTCTTTAACAAGACATGCCAAGGAAACTACCTCGCATGACGCACTGAGGTGGGATAATGAAACGACTCGGATAAAGGCTTGGCCGTGGTGTGTCACACTACGGAATACGTCAGCAGATTAGATTCGTGTAAATATTATTCTCTCTATGCCAATATGTGGAAACTTATTTTGCAGAGCCGGACACTATCTTTGTGTTCAAAATCTTCTATGAAGTACTTGGAGGAGGAACCCGTCTTGCAATGCCGAAGACAATCTGCATGCTGGACTCGTCGTCATTGAAGCCTGGTTCAGGGGCTACTGAGGGAGTCCTAGATTAGGGGGTGCCCAGATGGCCGGACTATACCTTCAGCCGGACTCCTGGACTATGAAGATACAAGATTGAAGACTTCATCCCGTGTCCGGAAGGGACTTTCCTTGGTGTGGAAGGCAAGCTTGGCGATACGGATATGCAGATCTCCTACCATTGTAACCGACTTTGTGTAACCCTAACCCTCTCAGGTGTCTATATAAACCGGAGGGTTTTAGTTCGTAGGACAAGATACATAACAACAATCATACCATAGGCTAGCTTCTAGGGTTTAGCCTCTCCGATCTCGTGGTAGATCTACTCTTGTACTACCCATATCATCAATATTAATCAAGCAGGACGTAGGGTTTTACCTCCATCGAGAGGGCCCGAACCTGGGTAAAACTTTGTGTCCCTTGCCTCCTATTACCATCCGGCCTAGACGCACAGTTCGGGACCCCCTACCCGAGATCCGCCGGTTTTGACACCGACAGCCATGAACATGCATTAAAGTCAATGAACATTGAGTGCAAGAATGAGTAGGATATAATCCACCATGAACATAAATATCGTGAAGGCTATGTTGATTTTGTTTCAACTACATGCGTGAACATGTGCCAAGTCAAGTCACTTAAATCATTCAAAAGAGGATACCACCCCATCATACCACATCACAACCATTTTAATAGCATGTTGGCACGCAAGGTAAACCATTATAAGCTCATAGCTAATTAAGCATGGCATAAGAACTATGATCTCTAATTGTCATTGCAAACATGTTTATTCATAATAAGCTGAATCAGGAACGATGAACTAATCATATTTACAAAAACAAAAGAGGTCGAGTTCATACAATCTTCTCCCATCTCAATCAGTCCATCATATATCGTCATAATTGCCTTTCACTTGCACGACCGAACGATGTGAATAATAATAATAGTGCACGTGCATTGGACTAAGCTGGAATTTGTGAGCATTCAATAAACTGGAGAAGACAAGGCAATATGGGCTCTTGGTTAAATCAACAATAATGCATAACAGAGCCACTTCAACAGTTTAATCATGGTCTTCTCCTATCGACCCCCAAAGAAAAGAAAAAAAAATTTAAAACTATTTACACGGGAAAGCTCCCGACAAGCAAAAGAAGAAGAGGAAATCTTTTTGGGTTTTCTTCTTAATTACTACTACTACAACATGAAAAGTAAACTAGCTAAAAGCTACAACTATTTTTTTGGTTTTCTTAAGGTTTATCAAACACATAAGAGGAAAGCATAAAAAGAAAATAAACTAGCATGGATATTACAATGAAAGAGTATGAGCACCGACAACTAGCATGAGTGTGTGAACATAAATGTAATGTCGGTGAGAAATACGTACTCCACCAAGCTTAGGCTTTTGGCCTAAGTTGGTTGATACGTCCATTTTGCATCATGCTTTTATATCAATATTTATTGCATTATGGGCTGTTATTACACATTATGTCACAATACTTATGCCTATTCTCTCTTATTTTACATGGTCTACATAAAGAGGGAGAATGCCGGCAGCTAGGATTCTGGGCTGGAAAAGGAGCAAATATTAGAGACATATTCTGCACAGCTCCAAAAGTCCTGAAACTTCACGGAAGTCATTTTCAGAATATATAAAAAATACTGAGCGCAAGAAGTTCACTAGGGGGCCACACCCTGCCCACGAGGGTGGGGGGCGCGCCCTACCCCCTGGGCGCGCCCCCTACCTCATGGGCCCCCTGGTGGATCTCCGATGCCCATCTTCTGCTATATGGAGTCTTTTGATGAGGAAAAAAATATCAGAATCCATCTTTCCGGATGAGACTCCGCCGCCATGAGGTGGAACCTTGGCGGAACCAATCTAGGGCTCCGGCGGAGCTATTTTGCCGGGGAAACTTCCCTCCGGGAGGGGGAAATCATCGCCATCGTCATCACCAACGATCCTCTCATCGGGAGGGGGTCAATCTCCATCAACATCTTCACCAGCACCATCTCCTCTCAAACCCTAGTTCATCTCTTGTATCCAATTCTTGTCTCCAAGTCTGGGATTGGTACCTGTGGGTTGCTAGTAGTGTTAATTACTGATACATCTCCAACGTATCTATAATTTTTGATTGTTCCATGCTATTATATTATCTGTTTTGGATGTTTATGGGCTTTATTAGACACTTTTATATTATTTTTGGGACTAACCTATTAACCCAAAGCCAAGTGCCAGTTTCTGTTTTCCCCTTGTTTCAGTGTTTCACAGAAAAGGAATATCAAACGGAGTCCAAACGGAATGAAACCTTCAAAAAAGTTATTTTTGGAAAGAAAGCAATACAGGAGACTTGGAGTGCACGTCAGGGGATCAACGAGGAGAGCACGAGGCAGGGGGCGCGCCCACCCCTTGGGCGCGCCCTCCACCCTTGTGGGCCCCTCGTGGCTCCCCTGATGTATTCCCTCCTCCTATATATACCAATATACCCTAAAACCATCGGGGAGCACAATAGATCGGGAGTTCCGTCGCCAGAAGCCTCCGTAGCCACCAAAAACCAATCTAGACCCGTTTTGGCACCCTGCCGAAGGGGGCAATCCCTCTCCGGTGGCCATCTTCATCATCCCGGTGCTCTCCATGACGAGGAGGGAGTAGTTCTCCCTCGGGGCTGAGGGTATGTACCTGTAGCTATGTGTTTGATCTCTCTCTTTCTCTCTCTCTCATGTTCTTGAGGTGGTATGATCTTGATGTATCGCGAGCTTTGCAATTATAGTTGGATTTTATGATGTTTCTCCCCCTCTATACTCTTGTAATGGATTGAGTTTTCCCTTTGAAGTTATCTTATCAGATTGAGTCTTTATGGATTTGAGAACACTTGATGTATGTCTTGCGTGGGATACCCGTGGTGACAATGGGGTATTCTATTGATCCACTTGATGTATGTTTTGGTGATCAACTTGCGGGTTCCGCCCATGAACCTATGCATAGGGGTTGGCACACGTTTTCGTCTTGACTCTCCGATAGAAACTTTGGGGCACTCTTTGAGGTTCTATGTGTTGCTTGAATAGATGAATATGAGATTGTGTGATGCATATCGTATAATCATACCCACGGATACTTGAGGTGACATTGGAGTATCTAGGTGACATTAGGGTTTGGTTGATTTGTGTCTTAAGGTGTTATTCTAGTACGAACTCTAGGGCTGTTTGTGACACTTACAGGAATAGCCCAACGGATTCATTGGAAAGAATAACTTTGAGGTGGTTTCGTACCCTACCATAATATCTTCGTTTGTTCTCCGCTATTAGTAACTTTGGAATGACTCTTTGTTGCATGTTGAGGGATAGTTATGTGATCCAATTATGTTATTATTGTTGAGAGGACTTGCACTAGTGAAAGTATGAACCCTAGGCCTTGTTTCCTAGCATTGCAATACCGTTTATGCTCACTTTTATCATTAGTTACCTTGCTGTTTTTATAATTTCAGATTACAAAAACCTATATCTAGTGTCCATATACCACTTGTATCACCATCTCTTCGCCGAACTAGTGCACCTATACAATTTACCATTGTATTGGGTGTGTTGGGGACACAAGAGAATCTTTGCTATTTGGTTGCAGGGTTGCTTGAGAGAGACTGAGGGAGTCCTGGATTAGGGGGTGTCCGGACAGCCGGACTATATCCTTTGGACGGACTGTTGGGCTATGAAGATGCAAGATTAAAGACTTTGTCTTGTGTCCGGATGGGACTCTCCTTGGCGTGGAGGGCAAGCTAGGCAATACGGATATGTATATCTCCTCCTTTGTAACCGACCTTGTGCAACCCTAGTCTCCTCCGGTGTCTATATAAACCGGAGGGTTTTAGTCCGTAGGACAACATACAATCATACCATAGGCTAGCTTCTAGGGTTTAGCCTCTCCGATCTCGTGGTAGATCAACTCTTGTACTACTCATATTGTCAAGAATAATCAAGAAGGACGTAGGGTTTTACCTCCATCAAGAGGGCCCGAACCTGGGTAAAACATCATGACCCCTGCCTCCTGTTACCATCGGCCTTAGACGCACAGTTCGGGACCCCCTACCCGAGATCCGCCGGTTTTGACACCGAAATTGGTGCTTTCATTGAGAGTTCCTCTGTGCCGTCGCCGTTAGGCTTGATGGCTCCTTCAATCATCGATAGCGATGCAGTCTAGGGTGAGACTTTTCTCCCCGGATAGATCTTTGTATTCTACGGCTTCGCACTGCGGGCCAACTCGCTTAGCCATCTGGAGCAGATCGAGAGTTACGCCCCTGGCCACCAGGTCAGGTTTGGAAGCTTAAACTACACGGCCGATATCTGTGGAGACTTGATCTTCGATGGATTCGAGCCCCTGCCTAGTGCGCCACACGGTCACGGTGAGCATGATTTAGCTCTGCCATCGGACAGTGTTCAGGAGATCGCGCCGGCAACCGCTCCGACCCTCAATTCGGAGCCAGTTGCGCCATCCATGGACGGGTGGATAGACCCCGCCACAAAGGCCATATGCTCAGCGGCGATCGAGTCGAGTATTGACCTTACCCTTCATGAGAGCCGTGATGCCAAGCCGTCGGATCCTTCCCCGGCCACGGACTCCGAACCGCCCGCGCCCGTGCCTATCGAATCCGACTGGGCGCCGATCATGGAGTTTACCTCCGCGGATATCTTTCAGCACTCGCCCTTTGGCGACATACTGAACTCATTAAGGTCTCTCTCCTTGTCAGGAGAGTCCTGGCCGAACTATGTCCGGCAGGATTGGGATGCGGATGACGAAGAAATTCGCCACCCACCCACCACCCACTTAGTAGCCACTGTCGATGATTTGACCGACATGCTCGACTTCGACTCTGAAGACATCGACAACATGGACAAAAGTGTAGGAGGCGAACAAGAACCACTGCCCACAGGGCACTGGACAGCCACCTCGTCATATGACATATATATGGTGGACACACCCAAAGAAGGCAATGGCGACGGGACAGCGGAGGATGACCCCTCCAAGAAGCAACCCAAGCGCCGACGTCAGCGGTGCCGCTCTAAGTCTCGCCGAAGCAAAAGCGGTGACACCGGCACAGGAGATAATAGCACTACGGACAGTGCCGAAGGTGACAACAATCCCCTCCAGCAAGATTTAGGGCAGGAGGATGGAGAAGCCAACCCTCCCGAGAGAGCGGCAGATGGAGAAGCGGAGGACGATAATTACATGCCTCCCTCCGAAGACGAGGCAAGCCTCGACGATGACGAATTCGTCGTGCCTGAGGATCCCGTCGAACAAGACCGCTTCAAGCGCCGGCTTATAGCCACGACAAATAGCCTTAAGAAAAAGCAACAACAGCTTCAAGCTGATCAAGATTTGCTAGCTGACAGATGGACTGAAGTCCTTGTGGCCGAGGAATATAAACTTGAACGCCCCTCCAAGAGTTACCCAAAGCGCAGGTTGCTACCCCAACTGGAGGAGGAAGCACGAAAACCTACATCTCTAGCGTATGACGCGGCTGATCGGCCACCTCGTGGCTGCGACAGAGAGGCATTTCAGCCAAAAGCTCAGCCTGCACCCCCACGTCACTCAAATAAAAATGTCAAGGCATGGGGAAATACGTCAGACCTGCAAGACATATTGGAGGACAAAGCAAAACACGCAAGATCGATCTACGGATCACGAGGGCGCGCCACTATGCGAGACGATAACCATCACGCCGGATACAGTAAAAGTAAGTCCGGCCGGGCGGAACACAGCGGACAAGACTCATTTGAGCTGCGTCGCGATATATCCCAGTACAGAGGCGCTGCACACCCCCTGTGCTTCACAGACGAAGTAATGGATCACCAAATCCCAGAGGGTTTCAAACCCGTAAATATCGAATCATACAACGACACAACAGATCCTGCGATATGGATTGAGGACTTCCTCCTACACATCCACATGGCCCGCTGTGATGATCTACACGCCATCAAATACCTCCCACTCAAACTCAAAGGACCAGCTCGGCATTGGCTCAACAGCCTGCCAGCAGAATTCATTGGCTGTTGGGAAGATCTGGAAGCCGCATTCCCTGACAACTTCCAGGGCACTTATGTGCGACCACCAGATGCCGATGACTTGAGCCACATAATTCAGCAGCCAGAGGAATCGGCCAGGCAATTCTAGACACGGTTCCCAACAAAGAAAAATCAAATCATCAACTGTCCGGATGCAGAGGCCCTAGCAGCTTTTAAGCACAACATCCGCGGCGAGTGGCTCGGCCGGCACCTTGTCCAAGAAAAGCCGAAATCTATGGCAGCCCTCATGACACTCATGGCCCGCTGTTGCGTGGGAGAAGACAGCTGGTTGGCTCGCAGCAATAACATATCAAAGAACCATGGTACTTCGGATACCAAGGATGGCACTAGCAGGTCACGTCGCAACAAACACAAGCGCCGCATCAACAATGACAATACTGAGGATACGCCAGTCAATGCCGGATTCAAAGGCTCTAAACCCGGTCAGCGGAAAAAGCCATTCAAAAGAAGCACTCTGGGCCCGTCCAGTTTGGACCTAATACTCGATCGCTCGTGCCAAATACATGGCACCCCCGATAAGCCAGCCAACCACACCAACAGGGATTGTTGGGTGTTCAAGCAGGCCGGAAAGTTAAATGCCGAAAACAAAGATAAGGGGTCACATAGCGATGACAAGGAGGAGCCCCGGCAGCCGAATACACCGGAGGACAGAAGAGGTTCCCCCCACAAGTGTGGACGGTGAACATGATATACGCAACCCACATCCCCAAGAGGGAGCGGAAGCATGCGCTAAGGGACGTATATGCGTTGGAGCCAGTCGCCCCAAAGTTCAACCCATGGTCCTCTTCTCCGGTCACCTTCGATCGCAGGGACCACGCCACTAGTATCTGTCATGGCGGATTCAGCACTGGTCCTAGACCCAATCATTGACGGATTTCACCTCACTCGAGTCCTCATGGATGGCGGCAGCAGCCTGAACCTGCTTTATCAGGACACAGTGCGCAAAATGGGTATAGACCCCTCAACGATCAAACCCACAAAACGACCTTCAAAGGCATCATACCAGGTGTAGAGGCCCTTTGCATAGGCTCAGTCACACTGGAAGTGGTCTTCGGATCCACGGATAACTTCCGAAGCGAGGAGTTAATCTTCGATATAGTCCTGTTTCGCAGCGGCTATCATGCACTGCTCGGGCGAACCGCATTTGTGAGATTCAATGCGGTACTACATTATGCATACCTCAAGCTCAAGATGCCAGGACCTCGGGGTGTCATCACAGTCAATGGAAACACAGAGCGCTCTCTCCGCATGGAGGAGCACACTGCGGCCCTCGCAACAGAAGCGCAAAGCAGCCTCTTAAGGCAATCCACCAGTTCGGCGATTAAAGACCCGGACACCTTCAAGCGCCCCGGAGAAATCGGCAACAAGACCGCCTGGCACGTTCCGAGCTCGCATAGCAATGCGCCCCCCGCCCCAGTCCCAGCCAAACGGCGAAATCCATGCCACGCGTACACAGTTACGCATTGAAAATACCATGGGCATAGGTGGGGAGGGGGGCACGACTATGGCATGCCCCAAAACGTGGCTCAACCGCACTAGGGGCTTCCCACTTTGTTATTTTTCTCTCTTTCAGGACTTTAATCTCTGGAAACCCTGTCCGGCAGTATGATTGACGGACACATGATGCAGCAACCAAGGAGGTAGAAAGCTACGTCGCACCACTGAACTCCCAGGTGGATTCCGATAATGAGTGAAATACTTGCTTTAAATACCATTCCTTAGCTTGCCCTTGGAGGGGACATGTCAAATAGTCCTACTGTTTGCTTATCGCACTACTTGTATCATTCTGCTTTAACACACCTTTTTGAATAAACAATGCATAGCACTAGACTATTATCGCATTCTCTATTCTTCTTTATATATATATATGTTCATTCATGACATCCAGCACCCGTACACTCTGGTACGGCCAATACGCTAGGGGCTTAAGCATACCCCATAATATGGTGTGAGAAGTCCGAACACTTTTGACAGTGTGGCACCCCGGACTTATAGCATTATATGCATCAACTCTGAATCATGTCTTGGGTCAATAGTTGGGTTTGCCCGGCTCCCATGTTTTGGTACCTTACGTTCCGCTATATCGACTAAGGTAGCATTGGGAGAACTACTGCGATTGTGCCCCGGTTCAGCTGGGCTAAGCACCTCAGTAGAGAAAGCTAAAACTGACTATCATGATAAGGCGAGAGCTGGTCGCTGTTCGAGAGGTTTTGAGTCCCTAAAGACTTATGCCGCTTAGAACGAGGAGTCGGCTTTGTCCGGCTTAAGGCGTGTATAGCGCCCCGAATTCGGCCTTCCGAATACTAGGGGCTTTACCAAAATTTAAAATTGTAGAATTCTATGGCCAAGTGAGAGTGATAAAGCATTATAGTCTGATTGCCTTGTTCATTGTGCTGAGCACCTCCCTTGAAGGACCCAAAAATGGGAAAAAGAGTGCTCAGGTTTATCCCGAACACCCCAGCACTCATGGCATGTGGGCAGAAGCCGACGACTAGCCATCTCTCAGATTTGATAAACAACCGAACAAAAGGTAATATTTTAAATTCAAACAAGCGTTGCATAGCGCATATGAACAAGTTTTCATAATACAGGATCACACGAGCAAGTTCACTCAAAATTTACATCCTTCGCACACTCGTCCGCCACAAGACGGGCACCCTTCAGGACACCCTCATAATACATTTCGGGGTGGCGATGCTCCTTGCCCTGCGGCGGCCCCTCGTTCACCAGCTTCTTAGCGTCCATCTTGGCCCAGTGCACCTTTGCATGGGCAAAAGCCCGGCGGGCACCTTCGATACAGACGGACCGTTTGATGACTTCCAGTCGTGGGCAGGCATCCACAAGCTGCCTCACCAGGCCAAAGTAGGTGTTGGGAAGGGAGTCGCCAGGCCACAGCCGGACTATAAAGCCCTTCATGGCCTGTTCGGCCGCCTTGTGCAGCTCGACCAGTTGCTTCAGCTGGTCGCTCATAGGCATCGGGTGTTCGGTCCCAGTATACTAAGACCAGAACAACTTCTCCGTCGAGCTTCCCTCCTCGGCCTGGTAATATTTCGCGGCATCCGACACGTTGCGGGGCAAATCTGCGAATGCTCCTAGAGAGCTCTGGACTCGGGTAAGTAACAAGTAATTTACTTTCACATGCTTGCTTTGCATATTGAATGCCTTACCCGCCGCTATCTTCCTCATCGCCTCAATCTCTTGGAGGGCCTTTTGGGCTTCAGCCTTGGCATCTTTGTGCTCTTGAGGGCCGCGGCAAGCTCGGACTCTCGCGTCTTTGAGTCAAGCTCCAAAGCCTCGTGCTTCTTCACGAGAGCCTGGAGCTCTTTCTGCACCTCGCCCACCCGTGCCTCTTGCTTTTCCTGCTCGGTGCACTCCTTGGCCGCTTTGTTTTCGGCCTCGGACATCGCTTGCTTTAGAGTCGCCACTTCGGTCGTGGCCCCTAGCACATTCATGATGATCATGTCATTTCGCAACCACATTTTCTTATAGACAAGGTATTACTTACCTTTGTTCTCCTTGAGCTGCCTCTTGGCAAGGCCGAGCTCTTTCTTGGACCCCTCGAGATCCTGCTTCAATGCGGTGACCTCTGCAGTCAGTGCGGCAGAGGTCAACAACGAAGCCTGCATACGCATATAGACATACTTATATTAGACTCCTGCAGATATTATTTGATCTTCTATTCGGCTTTTCTTTGTGAACACCAAACAGAGCATCAGGAGCTACTATCTATGCGGTAATATTTTCCTATATTTTTTACTTACCTCAAAGCCTGTTAAAAGGCTGGCACAGGCCTCAGTCAGTCCGTTCTTGGCGGACTGAACCTTCTTGATCACCGCACTCATAATAGTGTGGTGCTCTTCGTCGATGGAAGCGTCGCAAAGCGCTCCCTGCAGGTTGTCCGGTGCTTCTAGATGGACAGAGGTCACTGGCACGGGCGTCTTGCCTCTTTTGGAAGGGGGCCGCCTGCCCGAGTCCGGAACCACTGGAGGTTCCGGCGCGGTGTTCAGCTGAGGGCCGAACTTGGAGCCCCCGGGAGCCTTGCTCCCTTTACTCCTGGAGTCCGGAAGGTCGCCTTGAGGCGCCTGTGGGATTATCTCCCCCCGGCTCGGAGCCCCTTGAGACAATACCTCAGCATTGTCCGTAGGGCAAGGAGAGGAGGCGGTTGGAAGTGTATCACTATTCATGTCCGACGAGTCTAAGGAACCGTCCGACGATGATACATCGATACGGGCTTGGGGCGGACTGCATAATCATATTCGGCGTTAGGAGAGGCAGTGCGACAAAGGTATGCTATGAGTTACTCTGGTATTCGAATACTTACGACTTCACCAGGGGCTTGGCCCTGAGCAGCCACTCGACTTCATCGTCGGCGGCGGTGGTGGAGCAGTTCGGAAGGAGAGTCCTTCCCTTCTTGGACCCTTTGGCCTCCCCGGTTGGGGCGGCCTTCCTTTTCTTGTCTCCCCCGACTAGAGGGGGAGAATCTTCATCTTCCTTCTCCCTGTTTTCGCGGGAGGAGGGTGTCTTGGTGTTATCGGACGATGAGTCCGATACCACCTGGCGCCGGGAACTCTTTTGGGTTCCCTTGGTCTTCTCTGGCACCTCATAAGGAGTCGGAGTCCGCATCTCCATCAGGAGAGCGTCCGCAGTGTCTTAGGGCAGAGGGGCCGGACAGTTAATCTGCTTCGATGTCTCCACCCAGTCCTGTCAAAGGCATGGGAAATCAGACCCCGCACATGGTTAAGCTATGGGAAATAAATACCCTACCAGATGTATAGAACTTACTGGATTCACAGAACGCTTCGCGCTTAGCCCGCGGTCCTCGGTAAGAGAAGGAGGGACCTCGGCGCCCTTGAACAGCACCCTCCAGACGTCTTTATGCATTGTGTCGAAGTGCTTGCTTAGAGTCTGGTGCTGGGCCGGGTCGAACTCCCATAAGTTGAAATCCCGTTGTTGACACGGGAGGATCCGGCGGAAGAGCATGACCTGGACTATGTTGACAAGCTTAAGTTTCTTGCTTGTCATGTTCCGGATACACTTCTGGAGTCCGTCCAGCTCCACCGATGAACCCCAGGACAGGCCCTTCTCCTTCCAGGAAGTGAGCCGCGTGGGAATTCCAGATCGAAACTCGGGAGCCGCCACCCAGTTGGTGTCGCGTGGCTCGGTGATGTAGAACCACCCCGATTGCCACCACTTTATGGAGCCCTCGAGCCATATAACGTTGGGCATTTTTCCCACCATGGCTCCGCCGCATTCCGCTTGTTGTCCGCCCACCACCTTCAGCTTAATATTGAAGGTCTTCAGTCACAGGCCGAAGTGGGGCTAGATGTGGAGGAAAGCCTCGCACACGACGATGAACGCCGAGATGTTGAGGATGAAATTCGGGGCCAGATCATGAAAGTCCAGCCCATAATAGAACATGTGGCCGCGGACGAATGGATGGAGGGGAAACCCCAGTCCGCGGACAAAGTGGGGAAGGAAAACCACCCTTCCGTGAGGTTCCGGGGTAGGGACGACCCGCCCCGCGGCTGGCAGCCGGTGCGCGATATCCATGGCTAAGTATCTGGCTCCATGTAGCTTTTTGATGTGCCCCTCCGTGATGGAGGAGGCCATCCACTTGCCTCCCGCTTCGGACATGTTTGGAGAGAGTTGAGGAGAAGGATGTGGACTTGGGTGTTGGAGCTCGAGTGCGTGAGAATGGATGAGCAAGGAGGAAGAAGGCGTGGGTAGGAAAAGGTGAGACCTTATCCTTTTATAAGGGCGGACGAAACTATGCGCCCCCACTAGCCTGGTAAAACTCGCTTATCCCCCAAGCACCGTAATTGGTGGCGCGGTTGGGTTACCCATGCCCGTAGTGATGAGAATCCCATAATAAGGGAAACACGATCTCTGCTTTGACAAGACGTGTCAAGAAACCGCCTCGCGTTATGTGCGGGGCTGGTTAAAGAAAAACGGTTTGAATAATTACTGGGCCATGGTGTGATGTCATGCTGCCAAAACGTGTCAGCAGATTAGATTTGTGGAAATATTATTCTCTCTACAGTGGTATGTGGAACTTATTTTGCAGGGTCAGACACTATCCTTGTATTCAAACTCTTCTGCGGTGTATTCGGAGGAGGAACCCGCCTTGCAATGCCGAAGACAACACTGCACACCGGACTCATTGTCATTGAATCCTGGTTCAGGGGCTACTGAGGGAGTCCTGGATTAGGGGGTCTCTGGACAGCCGGACTATATCCTTTGGCCGGACTGTTGGGCTATGAAGATGCAATATTGAAGACTTCGTCTCGTGTCCGGATGGGAATCTCCTTGGCGTGGAGGGCAAGCTAGGCAATACGGATATGTATATCTCCTCCTTTGTAACCGACCTTGTGTAACCCTAGCCTCCTCCGGTGTCTATATAAACTGGAGGGTTTTAGTCCATAGGACAACATACAATCATACCATAGGCTAGCTTCTAGGGTTTAGCCTCTCCGATCTCATGGTAGATCAAAT
This sequence comes from Triticum aestivum, assembly GCF_018294505.1. Taxonomy (NCBI): domain Eukaryota; kingdom Viridiplantae; phylum Streptophyta; class Magnoliopsida; order Poales; family Poaceae; genus Triticum; species Triticum aestivum. Next base: position 678,329,209 of record NC_057806.1, on the reverse strand, counting down.
CTTGTACTACTCATATTGTCTAGAATAATCAAGCTGGACGTAGGGTTTTACCTCCATCAAGAGGGCCCGAACCTGGGTAAAACATCGTGTCCCCTGCCTCCTGTTACCATCTGCCTTAGACGCACAGTTCGGGACCCCCTACCCGAGATCTTCCGGTTTTGACACCGACAGAGACCATCTTCATCCTACGCCTCCCATGGATTGATAAACCTTAGGTCATCCACTTGAGGGAAATTTGCTACTGTCCTACAAACCTCTGCACTTGGAGGCCCAACAACGTCTACAAGAAGAAGGTTGTGTAGTAGACATCATGCTCTTTTCTGGCGCTGTTGCCGGGGAGGTGAGTGCTTGAAGGTATATCTTTAGATCTTGCAATCGAATATTTTTGTTTCTTGTTTTATCACTAGTTTAGTTTATAAAAGAAAATTTCAAAAAAATGGAATTAAGTTTGCCTCATACGCTTCATCTTTTTAATATCTTTCGTGAGTATGATGGAAAGGAAAATTGTGCCAAAGTGTTAGAAGAAGAATGCATTAAAATGTTTGGCACTAAATCTTTGAATGATGAGCATGATTGCAATGTTGTTAGTTTGAATTCCCTGAATATCCACGATGCTAATGATATGCAAAGCCACAAGCTTGGGGATGCTATGTTTGATGAATATGATATTTTTAGTCCCCCAAGTTTTGATGTGCAAATTTATTATGATGATAGGATGCCTCCTATTTATGATGATTATGTTGATGAAAGTGGTTTCGGAGAGGTCATGACTTTATTTTGTGATGAATCCACTATTTCGGAAGAGGTTCCAATTGATTATGAGAACAAAGTTGCTACCTATGATGATTATTGTGATGACATGTATTCTATAAAGAATAATGATAACCATGAAACTTGTCATCATCATTTTAGTTTTCAATTGGATTATGCCTCACATGATAGTTATTTTGTTGAGTTTGCTCCCACTATTATGAAGGAGAAGAATTTTTCCTATGTGGAGAGTAATAAAATTTCTATGCTTGTAGATCATGAAAAGAATGCTTTATGTGATAGTTATATTGTTGAATTCATTCATGATGCTACTAAAAATTATTATGAGGGAGGACTATATGCTCGTAGGAATTGCAATAATATCAAGTTTCTTCTCTATGTGCTTAAAGTTTTGAAGTTATGCTTGTTTTGCCTTCCCATGCTAGTTGATTATTATTCCCATAAGTTGTTTGCTCACAAAATCCCTATGCATAGGAAGCGGGTTAGACTTAAATGTGCCAATCATATTCTTCATGATGCTCTATTTATGTCTCAATTCTTATCCTTTATGTGAGCATCATTGAAATCATCATGCCTAGCTAGGGGCATTAAACGTTAGTGCTTGTTGGGAGGCAACCCAATTTTATTTTTTCTCCTTGCTTTTTGTTCCTGTTTAGTAATAAATTAACCATCTAGCCTATGTTTAGATGTGGTTTTATGCTTTTAATTAGTGTTTGTGCCAAGTAGAACCTTTGGGAAGACTTGGGGAAAGTCTTTGCGATCTTATTGTAAAAAACAGAAACTTTAGCGCTCACGAGATTAGCTGCCATTTTTTTACTAGAGAGTGCTATTTAGTTAATTCTTTTTGCATATGATTAATAGATAAATTACTCAGGCCCAACAATTTATTTGAGAATTTTATGAGTTCATATACGTTTCATTCAGATTACTACAGACTATTCTGTTTTTGACAGATTCTGTTTTCTATGTGTTGTTTGCTTATTTTGATGAATCTATGAGTAGTATCGGAGGGTATGAACCATAGATAAGTTGGAATACAGTAGATATTATACCAATATGAATTTAGAATGAGTTCACAACAGTACCTAAGTGGTGATTTATTTTCTTATACTAACGGAGCTTACGAGTTTTCTGTTAAGTTTTGTGTTGTGAAGTTTTCAAGTTTTGGGTAAAGATTTGATGGAATATGGAATAAGGAGTGGCAAGAGCCTAAGCTTGGGGATGCCCAAGGAACCCCAAGGCAATATTCAAGGACAACCAAGAGCCTAAGCTTGGGGATGCCCCGGAAGGCATCCTCTCCTTCGTCTTTGTTCATCAGTAATTTTACTTGGAGCTATATTTTTATTCACCACATGATATGTGTTTTTCTTGGAGCGTCAATTTATTTTGTTAGGATTTGCTTGTTGTTATTTAGAACAATGTTTTTCATATTTTATTTCAATAAAAGTGGCATTGATAGCCTTTACTATGCCTATTTTACAAGTCTTCATGTTGCTGTTTGAAAACAGAAAGTTTACCGCTGTTGCAATAATTCCCTAGAAAAGTCAGAATGTGATAAAATGTTTAAACCTTTTGCATATTAAGCTCTGATAAAATTTACTACAGTGGTAATTTTCTTTCATAATTTTTGGAGTTAGGGAAGTATGGATCTTGCTGCACTCTTTACAGACTGTCCTGTTTAGGCAGATTGCTGTTATGTTTGCATTGTTTGCATATGTTTGCTTCTTTAATGATTCTATTTGAGGATAGGACTATTAAATATGGCATTTAGTATGAAATTTTGAATAATAATTTTAGTGATTTGCTACAGTAGAGTATGATAAGGTTTTTTGCATTGGTTTATACTAACTTATCTCACAAGTTCTTGTTGAGTTTTGTGTGGATGAAGCTTTTGAGATATAAGGAGACCGTGATATGAGAGAATTAAGGAGACACAAAAGCTCAATCTTGGGGATGTCCAAGGCATCCCAAGATAATATTTCAAGAAGTCTCAAGCGTCTAAGCCTGGGGATGCCCCGGTTGGCATCCCACCTTTCTTCTTCAACAACTATCGGTTAGTTTCGGTTGATCCTAAGTTTTTGCTTCTTCACATGATGTTTGCCATTCTTAGAATGTCATTTTATTTTGCTTTGCTTGCTGTTTGAATAAAATACCAAGATCTGAAATTATTAAATGTTAAAGAGTCTTCACATAGCTAAATAATTATTCGACTACTCATTGGTCTTCACTTATATCTTTCGGAGTAGTTTCTTGTTGCTCTAGTGCTTCACTTATATCGTTTTAGAGCACGGTGGTGGTTTTATTTTATAGAAATAGATGAACTCTCATGCTTCACTTATATTATTTTCAGAGTCCTAAACAGCATGGTAATTTGCTTTGGTTATGAATTTAGTCCTAATATTATGGGCATCCAAGAGGGATATAATAAAAACTTTCATATAAAGTGCATTGAATATTATGAGAAGTTTGATACTTGATGGTTGTTTTGAGATATGAAGATGGTGATATTAGAGTCGTGCTAGTTGAGTAGTTGTGAATTTGAGAAATACTTGTGTTGAAGTTTGTGATTCCCGTAGCATGCACGTATGGTGAACCGTTATGTGATGAAGTTGGAGCATGATTTATTTATTTATTGTCTTCCTTATGAGTGGCGGTCGGGGACGAGCGATGGTCTTTTCCTACCAATCTACCCCCCTAGGAGCATGCACGTAGTACTTTGTTTTGATAACTAATAGATTTTTGCAATAAGTATGTGAGTTCTTTATGACTAATGTTGAGTCCATGGATTATACGCACTCTCACCCTTCCACCATTGCTAGCCTCTCTAGTACCGCACAACTTTCGCCGGTACCATAAACCCACCATATACCTTCCTCAAAACAGCCACCATACCTACCTATTATGGCATTTCAATAGCCATTCCGAGATATATTGCCATGCAACTTTCCACCATTCCGTTATTATGACACGCTCCATCATTGTCATATTGCTTTGCATGATCATGTAGTTGACATCGTATTTGTGGCAAAGCCACCATTCATAATTCTTCCATACATGTCACTCTTGATTCATTGCACATCCTGGTACACCGCCGGAGGCATTCATATAGAGTCATATTTTGTTCTAAGTATCGAGTTGTAATTCTTGAGTTGCAAGTAAATAAAAGTGTGATGATCATCATTATTAGAGCATTGTCCCAGTGAGGAAAGGATGATGGAGACTATGATTCCCCCACAAGTCGGGATGAGACTCCGGACGAAAAAAGAGAGGCCAAAGAAGCCCAAATAAAGAAAGAGGCCATAAAAAAAGAGAAGACCCAAACATAAATAAAAAAATGAGAGAAAAAGAGAGAAGGGACAATGCCACTATCCTTTTACCACACTTGTGCTTCAAAGTAGCACCATGATCTTCATGATAGAGAGAGTCTCCTATGTTGTCACTTTCATATACTAGTGGGAATCTTTCATTATAGAACTTGGCTTGTATATTCCAATGATGGGCTTCCTCAAAATGCCCTAGGTCTTCGTGAGCAAGCAAGTTGGATGCACACCCACTAAATTTATTTTGTTGAGCTTTCATACATTTATAGCTCTAGTGCATCCGTTGCATGGCAATCCCTACTCACTCACATTGATATCTATTGATGGGCATCTCCATAGCCCGTTGATACGCCTACTTCATGTGAGACTATCTTCTCCTTTTTGTCTTCTCCACAACCAGCATTCTATTCCACCTATAGTGCTATGTCCATGGCTCACGCTCATGTATTGTGTGAAGATTGAAAAAGTTTGAGAACATCAAAAGTATGAAACAATCGCTTGGCTTGTCATCGGGGTTGTGCATGATTTAAATATTTTGTGTGGTGAAGATAGAGCATAGCCAGACTATATGATTTTGTAGGGATAGCTTTCTTTGGCCATGTTATTTTGAGAAGACATAATTGCTTAGTTAGTATGCTTGAAGTATTATTATTTTTATGTCAACATTAAACTTTTCTCTTGAATCTTATGGATCTGAATAGTCTTCCCACAATAAAGAATAATTACTTAGAGAAATATGTTAGGTAGCATTCCACATCAAAAATTCTGTTTTTATCATTTACCTACTCAAGGACGAGCAGGAATTAAGCTTGGGGATGCTGATACGTCTCCAACGTATCTACAATTTTTGATTGTTCCATGCTATTATATTATCTGTTTTGGATGTTTATGGGCTTTATTAGACACTTTTATATTATTTTTGGGACTAACCTATTAACCCAGAGCCCAGTGCCAGTTTCTGTTTTTCCCTTGTTTCAGTGTTTCGCAGAAAAGGAATATCAAACGGAGTCCGAACGGAATGAAACCTTCGGAAAAGTTACTTTTGGAAAGAAAGCAATACAGGAGACTTGGAGTGCACGTCAGGGGATCAACGAGGAGAGCACGAGGCAGGGGGGCGCGCCCACCCCCTGGGCGCGCCCTCCACCCTCGTGGGCCCCTCGTGGCTCCCCTGATGTATTCATTCCTCCTATATATACCAATATACCCTAAAACCATCGGGGAGCACAATAGATCGGGAGTTCCGCCGCCAGAATCCTCCGTAGCCGCCAAAAACCAATCTAGACCCGTTCCGGCACCCTGCCGGAGGGGGCAATCCCTCTCCGGTGGCCATCTTCATCATCCCGGTGCTCTCCATGACGAGGATGGAGTAGTTTTCCCTCGGGGCTGAGGGTATGTACTAGTAGCTATGTGTTTGATCTCTCTCTCTGTCTCTCGTGTTCTTGAGGTGGTATGATCTTGATGTATCACGAGCTTTGCTATTATAGTTGGATTTTATGATGTTTCTCCCCCCTCTACTCTCTTGTAATGGATTGAGTTTTCCCTTTGAAGTTATCTTATCGGATTGAGTCTTTAAGGATTTGAGAACACTTGATGTATGTCTTGCGTGGGATACCCGTGGTGACAATGGGGTATTCTATTGATCCACTTGATGTATGTTTTGGTGATCAACTTGCGGGTTCCGCCCATGAACCTATGCATAGGGGTTGGCACACGTTTTCGTCTTGACTCTCCGGTAGAAACTTTGGGGCACTCTTTGAGGTTCTATGTGTTGGTTGAATAGATGAATCTGAGATTGTGTGATGTATATCGTATAATCATACCCACGGATACTTGAGGTGACATTGGAGTATCTAGGTGACATTAGGGTTTTGGTTGATTTGTGTCTTAAGGTGTTATGCTAGTACAAACTCTAGGGCTGTTTGTGACACTTATAGGAATAGCCCAACGGATTCATTGGAAAGAATAACTTTGAGGTGGTTTCGTACCCTACCATATTCTCTTCGTTTGTTCTCCGCTATTAGTAACTTTGGAGTGACTCTTTGTTGCATGTTGAGGGGTAGTTATGTGATCCAATTATGTTATTATTGTTGAGAGGACTTGCACTAGTGAAAGTATGAACCCTAGGCCTTGTTTCCTAGCATTGCAATACCGTTTATGCTCACTTTTATCATTAGTTACCTTGCTGTTTTTATAATTTCAGATTACAAAAACCTATATCTACTATCCATATACAACTTGTATCACCATCTCTTCGCCGAACTAGTGCACCTATACAATTTACCATTGTATTGGGTGTGTTGGGGACACAAGAGACTCTTTGCTGTTTGGTTGCAGGGTTGCTTGAGAGAGAACATCTTCATCCTACGCCTCCCACGGATTGATAAACCTTAGGTCATCCACTTGAGGGAAATTTGCTACTGTCCTACAAACCTCTGCACTTGGAGGCCCAACAACGTCTACAAGAAGAAGGTTGTGTAGTAGACACCAATTACTCCTTGTAGTTGATGCTAGTTGGTTTATTTGGTGGAAGATCATATGTTCAGATCCTATATGCATATTAATACGCCTCTGATTATGAACATGAATATGATTTGTTAGTAGTTACATTTGTTCCTGAGGACATGGGGGAAGTCTTGCTATTAGTAGTCATGTGAATTTGGTATTCGTTCGATATTTTGATGAGATGTGTGTTGTGTCTCCTCTAGTGGTGTTATGTGAACGTCGACTACATAACTCTTCACCATTATTTGGGCCTAGAGGAAGGCATTGGGGAGTAATAAGTAGATGATGGGTTGCTTGAGTGACACAAGCTTAAACCCTAGTTTATGTGTTGCTTCGTAAGGGGCTGATTTGGATCCATATGTTTCATGCTATGGTTAGGTTTACCTTAATACTTTTGTTGTAGTTGCGAATGCTTGCAATAGAGGTTAATCATAAGTGGGATGCTTGTCCAAGTAAGGGCAGTACCCAAGCACTGGTCCACCCACATATCAAATTATCAAAGTACCGAACGCGAATCATATGAACGTGATGAAAACTAGCTTGACAATATTCCTATGTGTCCTCGGGAGCACTTTACATCATATAAGAGTTTGTCCAGACTTGTCCTTTGCTACAAAAAGGATTGGGCCACCTTGCTGCACCTTATTGCTCGTTACCAATTATCTTATCACAAAACTATCTGTTACCTATAATTTCAGTGCTTGCAGAGAATACCTTGCTGAAAACCACTTATCATTCCCTTCTGCTCCTCGTTGGGTTCGACACTTTTACTTATCGAAAGGACTATGATAGATCCCCTATACATGTGGGTCATCAAGACTCTTTTCTGACGCCATTGCCAGGGAGTGAAGCGCCATTGGTAGGTGGAATTTGGTATGGAAAACTTTATATAGTGTGCTAAAGTTTACTATCACTTATTACTATGGAAAGTAATCCTCCGAGGGGCTTGTTCGGGGTATCTTCACCCCGACCAGTTGAGCAAAGAGTTGCTCCTCAACCTACTGAACCTACTAAAAATGAAAATGTCTGCTTTGAAATTCCTTCGGGTATGTTAGAAAAACTGCTAGCTAATCCTTTTGCAGGAGATGGAACAAAGCATCCTGATGAGCACCTAATATATGTGGATGAAGTTTGTGGATTATTTAAGCTTGCAGGTGTGCCCGGAGATGTTATTAAGAAGAAGGTCTTCCCTTTATCTTTGAAGGGAGACGCATTGACATGGTATAGGCTATGTGATGATATGGGATCATGGAACTACAAATGATTGAAATTAGTATTTCATCAGAAGTTTTATCGTATGCATCTTGTTCATCGTGATCGCAATTATATATATAATTTTTGTCCTCGCGAAGGAGAAAGCATCGCTCAAGCTTGGGGAGGCTTAAATCAATGTTATATTCATGCCCCAATCATGAGCTGTCAAGAGAAATGATTATTCAAAATTTTTATGCTCGGCTTTCTGATAACAATCGCACCATTCTTGATACTTCTTGTGCTGGCTCTTTTATGATGAAGACTATTGAATTCAAATGGGATTTATTGGAAAGAATTAAACGCAACTCTGAAGATTGGGACCTCGATGAAGGTAAGAAGTCAGGTATGATACCTAAGTTTGATTGTGTTAAATCTTTTATGGATACCGATGTTTTCCGTAATTTTAGCACTAAATATGGACTTGACTCTGAGATAGTAGCCTCCTTTTGTGAATCTTTTGCTACTCATATCGATCTCCCTAAGGAGAAGTGGTTTAAATATCATCCTCCCATAGAAGTAAAAGTAGCTGCACCTATTAAAGTTGAAGAAAAGACTATCACTTATAATGATCCTATTGTTCCTACTGCTTATGTTGAGAAACCACCTTTTCCTGTTAGGATAAAAGATCATGCTAAAGCTTCAACTGTGGTTCGTAAAAGCAATATTAGAACTTATACACCTCCTGAGCAAGTTAAAGTTGAACCTAATGTTGCTATTGTTAAGGATCTCTTGGCTGATAATATTGATGGGCATGTTATTTATTTCTGTAATGAAACTGCTAGAATTGCCAAACCTTGTGCTAAAGATAAACATAGATCTGTGGTAGGCATGCCTGTTATTTCTGTTAAAATAGGAGATCATTGTTATCATGGCTTATGTGATATGGGTGCCAGTGCTAGTGCTATACCTCATGACTTATACAAAGAAATTATGCATGATACTGCACCTACTGAGATAGAAGATATTGATGTCACAATTAAACTTGCCAATAGAGATACTATTTCACCAATTGGGATTGTTAGAGATGTTGAAGTCTTGTGTGGGAAAACTAAATATCCTGCTGATTTTCTTGTTCTTGGTTCCCCACAAGATAGCTTTTGTCCCATTATATTTGGTAGACCCTTCTTAAACACTATTAATGCTAAGATAGATTGCAAAAAGGATGTTGTTACTATTGGTTTAGGTGATATGCCTCATGAATTTAATTTCTTTAAATTTCGTAGACAACACCATGAAGAGGAATTGCCTAGTAAAGATTAAATTATTGGTCTTGCTTTTATTGTCGTGCCTCCTAGTGATCCTTTAGAACAATATTTGCTAGACCATGAAAATGATATGTTTATGAATGAAAGATGGGAAATAGATGAAGTATTCTTTAAACAGGAACCCATCCTGAAACACAATTTACCTGTTGAAATCCTAGGGGATCCTCCTCCACCCAAGGGTGATCCCGTGTTTGAGCTCAAACCGTTACCTGATACTCTTAAATATGCTTATCTTGATGAGAAAAAGATATATCCTGTTATTATTAGTGCTAACATTTCAGAGCATGAAGAAGAAAGATTATTGAAAACTCCGAAGAAGCACCGTGCTGCTATTGGATACACTCTCGATGATCTTAAGGGCATTAGTCCCACACTATGTCAACACAAAATAAATTTGGAGAAAGATGCCAAGCCAGTTCGTGATCACCAACGACGGCCGAATCCTAAAATGAAAGAAGTGGTAAGAAAGGAAATACTAAAGCTCCTTGAGGCAGGTATAATTTATCCCGTTGCTGATAGTTAGTGGGTAAGTCATGTCCATTGTGTTCCTAAAAAGGGAGGTATTACCGTTGTTCCTAATGATAAAGATGAATTGATTTCGCAAAGAATTATTACCGGTTATAGGATGGTAATTGATTTACGCAAATTAAATAAGGCTACTAAAAAAGATCATTACCCCTTACCTTTTACTGATCAAATGCTAGAAACATTATCCAAACATACCCATTTTTGCTTTCTAGATGGTTATTCTGGTTTCTCTCAAATACCTGTGTCAGCTAATGATCAATCTAAGACCACTTTTACTTGCCCGTTCGGTACTTTTGCTTATAGATGTATGCCTTTTGGTTTATGTAATGCACCTGCTACCTTTCAAAGATGCATGATGGCTATATTCTCTGACTTTTGTGAAAAGATTTGTGAGGTTCTCATGGACGATTTCTCTGTTTATGGATCCTCTTTTGATGATTGTTAGAGCAATCTTGATCGAGTTTTGCAGAGATGTGAAGAAACTAATCTTGTCTTGAATTGGGAAAAGTGCCACTTTATGGTTAATGAAGGTATTGTCTTGGGGCATAAAGTTTCTGAAAGAGGTATTGAAGTTGATAAAGCCAAGGTTGATGCTATTGAAAAGATGCCATGTCCCAAGGACATCAAAGGTATAAGAAGTTTCCTTGGTCATGCCGGTTTTGTATAGGAGGTTCATTAAGGACTTCTCAAAAATTTCTCGGCCTCTGACTAATTTATTACAAAAAGATATACCATTTGTTTTTGATGATGATTGTGTAGAAGCATTTGAAATACTTAAGAAAGCATTGATCTCTGCACCGATTGTTCAACCACCTAATTGGAATTTACCCATTGAAATTATGTGTGATGCTAGTGATTATGTTGTAGGTGCTGTTCTAGGACAAAGAGTTGATAAGAAATTAAATTTTATTCAATATGCTAGTAAAACTCTAGACAATGCTCAGAGAAATTATGCTACTACTAAAAAGGAATTCTTAGCAGTTGTATTTGCTTGTGATAAGTTCAGACCTTATATTGTTGACTCTAAAGTAACTATTCACACAGATCATGCTGCTATTAAATATCTTATGGAAAAGAAAGATGCTAAACCTAGACTTATTAGATGGGTTCTCTTGCTACAAGAATTTGATTTGCATATTATTGATAGAAAGGGAGCTGAGAACCCCGTTGCAGATAACTTGTCTAGGTTAGAAAATGTTCTTGATGACCCACAACCTATTGATGATAGCTTTCCTGATGAACAACTAAATGTCATAAATGCTTCTCATACCGCTCCATGGTATGCTGATTATGCTAATTACATTGTTGCTAAGTTTATACCACCTAGCTTCACATACCAGCAAAATAAAAAGTTCTTGTATGATTTACGACATTACTTTTGGGATGACCCACACCTTTATAAAGGAGTAGATGGTGTTATTGGACGTTGTGTACCTGAGCATGAACAGGAACAGATCCTACGCAAGTGTCACTCTGAAGCTTATGGAGGACACCACACTGGAGATAGAACTGCACATAAGGTATTGCAATCCGGTTTTTATTGGCCTACTCTCTTCAAGGATGCCTGTAAGTTTGTTGTATCTTGTGATGAATGTCAAAGAATTGGTAATATTAGTAGACGTCAAGAAATGCCTATGAATTATTCACTTGTTATTGAACCATTTGATGTTTGGGGCTTTGATTATATGGGACCATTTTCTTCCTCTAATGGATATACACATATTTTAGTTGTTGTTGCTTACGTTACTAAGTGGGTAGAAGCTATTCCAACAAGTAGTGCTGATCATAACACCTCTATTAAGATGCTTAAAGAAGTTATTTTTCGAGGTTTGGAGTCCCTAGATATTTAATGACTGATGGTGGTTCACATTTTATTCATGGTGTTTTCCGTAAAATGCTTGCTAAATATGATGTTAATCATAGAATTGCATCTCCTTATCACCCACAGTCTAGTGGTCAAGTAGAATTGAGTAATAAGAACTCAAATTAATTTTGCAAAAGACTGTTAATAGATCTAGAAAGAATTGGTCCAAGAAACTTGATGATGCATTATGGGCCTATAGAACTGCATATAAAAATCCTATGGGCATGTCTCCGTATAAAATGGTTTATGGAAAAGCATGTCACTTACCTCTCGAACTAGAACATAAGGCTTATTGGGCTATTAAAGAGCTTAACTATGATTTCAAACTTGCCGGTGAGAAGAGGTTATTTGACATTAGCTCACTTGATGAATGGAGAACCCAAGCCTATGAGAATGCCAAATTATTTAAAGAAAAAGTTAAAAGATGGCATGACAAAAGAATACAAAAGTGTGAGTTTAATGTAGGTGATTATGTATTGCTATACAACTCTCGTTCAAGATTTTTTTGCAGGAAAGCTTCTCTCTAAATGGGAATGTCCTTACGTTATCGAGGAGGTCTATCGTTCCAGTGGCATGAAAATCAACAAGTTTGAAGGCACAAATCCGAAGGTGGTGAACGGTCAAAGAATTAAACATTATATCTCAGGTAATCCTATAAATATTGAAACCAATGTTATTAAAATCGTAACCCTAGAGGAATACATAAGGGACACTTTCCGGAGCGTTTCAGACTCCGAAAAGGAATAGGTATGTGGTACGGTAAGTAAACCAACTCCAAAACAGTTCTAATGGCAATTTTCTTCCTTTTGGAATATTTAGGAAAATAGAAAAATAAGAAGCAGTCTGAGAAGGACACAAGGGCTCCACGAGGGTGGAGGGCGCGCCCTACCCCCGGGCGCGCCCCTACCTCGTGGGCACCCCGTGTGCTCTCCGGACTCCGTTTTCTTACACGTTACGTATTTTGGTTGGTAAAAATTCATTATATAACCTCCTGAAGGTTTTGACTCCCGTATCACGTAAATATCCTCTGTTCTTGTTTCGAGTTGTTCCTGCTGCGGATTAGAGCAATATGTCGTCCCAGGATTCGGAAGGAGAAAGCTATGTGGCTGATTACCTTGTAGATCCTAAGGTCTATGGGGACGTGGAGCATTGTGGTTGGACTACGGTAGAAGAAGAGGACTATCAACCTGAAGGAAAGGAGGAGACGAGCTCGGATGAATATGAAGTCCCATTACCTCAACCTGGGGACATGCATGTGGAGTTCAAAAAGTCAAGCCTCCCCGATAGAGCAAAGAAACCTAAGATCAAGTTTATCCCTTTTCGCCTCTTGTAGGAAAACAAACAGGACTTATGCAAGAAGATATTAAGCCTTGAGCAGGAGATCGATGACCTAAGGGATCAAAATTATGTCCTCAAGCGCAAATTAAGGAAGAAGCCTATGCCATCAACAAAACCATCACCTTCTCCACCAACAAAGAAGAACTGAGTATCTGGTATGGGCACTCCCCTTGGCAACTGCCAAGCTTGGGGGATTGCCCCGGTATCGTATCACCATCACTTTTACCTTTACCTTTTTCTTAGTTCAATCCTTTTTTTAATATTTTGATCTAGTAGAATAAAAGTTCTTAGCATGATCTAGTTTTGAGTTTTGCTTTATGATCCTTCTATGTAATTGATTCCATGAGCTATATATAATAAAAAAAGATTAGTGTTGAGTCAAGGGCTTGATTATTTTGCCATGATCTTGAGTGAATAAAAGAAAAGAGAAAAAGAATAAAAAGAAACAAAGAGATCATATGGATCTTATGGAGAGTAATGAGCTCACATATAAAAAGTATGATGAATAAAAGTTGTTGAGAGTTGACAAACATAGTTTTGGTCATCGTTGCAATTAATAGGAAGTAATAAAGAAAGAGAGGTCTTCACATATAAATATACTATCTTGGACATCTTTTATGATTGTGAGCACTCATTAAAATATGGCATGCTAAAGGGTTGACGTTGGACAAGGAAGACAACGTAATGGGTTATGTTTTTGTACATCTGAGATACATTATGTTGTAATGGATCCTCCAACATGTTGAGCTTGCCTTTCCCCCTCATGCTAGCCAAATTTTTTGCACTAAGTAGAGATACTACTTGTGCTTCCAAACACCCTTAAACCAGTTTTTCCATGAGAGTCCACCATACCTACCTATGGATTGAGTAAGATCCTCCAAGTAAGTTGTCATCGGTGCAAGCAATAAAAATTGCTCTCTAAATATGTATGACTTATTAGTGTGGGAGAAAATAAGCTTTATACGATCATGTGATATGGAAGAAATAAAAGCGACGGACTACGTAATAAAGGTCCATATCACAAGTGGCAATATAAAGTGACGTTCTTTCGCATTAAGATTTTGTGCATCCAACCATAAAAGCGCATGACAACCTCTGCTTCCCTCTGCGAAGGGCCTATCTTTTACTTTTACCTCCTACCTTACATAAGAGTCATGGTGATCTTCACCTTTCCTTTTTGCATTTTATCCTTTGGCAAGCACAATATGTTGGAAAGATCCTGGTATATATGGCTAACTGGATGTGAGTTTTCATGAACTATTATTGTTGACATTACCCTTGAGGTAAAATGTTGGGAGGCAAAACTATAAGCCCCTATCTTTCTCTGTGTCTGATTAAAACTCCATACACATAAGTATCACATGAGTGTTAGCAATTGTGAAAGACTATATGATAGTTGAGTATGTGGACTTGCTGAAAAGCTCTTATATTGACTCTTTCCTATGTTATGATAAATTGCAATTGCTTCAATGACTGAGATTATAGTTTGTTAGCTTTTAATGAAGTTTATGATTCATACTTGAAATTGTGATTGAATTGTTACTCTAGCATAAGAGATCGTATGACAAGAATTACATAAGTTGCTGTTCTAAGAATGATCATGATGCTCTCATGTCCGTATTTTATTTTTTATCGACACCTCTATCTCTAAACATGTGGACATATTTTTCGATTTTGGCTTTCGCTTGAGGACAAGCGAGGTCTAAGCTTGGGGGAGTTGATACGTACATTTTGAATCATGCTTTTATATTGATATTTATTGCATTATGGGTTGTTATTACACATTATGTCACAATACTTATGCCTATTCTCTCTTATGTTACAAGGTCTACATAAAGAGGGAGAATGCCGGCAGCTGGGATTCTGGCTGGAAAAGGAGTAAATATTAGAGACCTATTCTGCACAGCTCCAAAAGTCCTGAAACTTCACGGAAGTCATTTTCAGAATATATAAAACATACTGAGCACAAGAAGTTCACCAGGGGGCCACACCCTGCCCACGAGGGTGGGGGGGGGCGCCCTACCCCCCTGGGCACGCCCCCTACCTCATGGGCCCCCTGGTGGCCCTCCGATGCCCATCTTCTGCTATATGGAGTCTTTTGATGAGGAAAAAAAAATCAGAATCCATCTTTCCGTACGAGACTCCGCCGCCACGAGGCGGAACCTTGGCGGAACCAATCTAGGGCTCCGGCGGAGCTGTTCTACCGGGGAAACTTCCCTCCGGGAGGGGGAAATCATCGCCATCGTCATCACCAACGATCCTCTCATCGGGAGGGGATCAATCTCCATCAACATCTTCACCAGCACCATCTCCTCTAAAACCCTAGTTCATCTCTTGTATCCAATTCTTATCTCCAAGTCTGGGATTGGTACCTGTGGGTTGCTAGTAGTGTTAATTACTCCTTGTAGTTGATGCTAGTTGGTTTATTTGGTGGAAGATCATATGTTCAGATCCTATATGCATATTAATACCCCTCTGATTATGAACATGAATATGCTTTGTGAGTAGTTATGTTTGTTCCTGAGGACATGGGAGAAGTCTTGCTATTAGTAGTCCTGTGAATTTGGTATTCGTTCAATATTTTGATGAGATGTATGTTGTCTCTTCTCTAGTGGTGTTATGTGAACATCGACTACATAACACTTCACCATTATTTGGGCCTAGAGGAAGGTATTGGGGAGTAATAAGTAGATGATGGGTTGCTAGAGTGACAGAAGCTTAAACCCTAGTTTATGCGTTGCTTCGTAAGGGGCTGATTTGGATCCATGTGTTTCATGTTATGGTTAGTGTCGGTGTCAAAACCGGCGGATCTCGGGTAGGGGGTCCCGAACTGTGCGTCTAAGGAGGATGGTAACAGGAGGCAGGGGACACGATGTTTACCCAGGTTCGGGCCCTCTTGATGGAGGTAAAACCCTATGTCCTGCTTGATTATTCTTGATAATATGAGTAGTACAAAAGTTGATCGACCACAAGATCAGAGAGGCTAAACCCTAGAAGCTAGCCTATGGTATGATTGTATGTTGTCCTACGGACTAAAAACCCTCCGATTTATATAGACACCGGAGGAGGCTAGGGTTACACAAGGTCGGTTACAATGGAGGGGATATGCATATCCGTATTGCCTAGCTTGCCTTCCACGCCAAGTAGAGTCCCATCCGGACACGGGACGAAGTCTTCAATCTCGTATCTTCATAGTCTAATAGTCCGGCCAAAGGATATAGTCCGGCTGTCCGGAGACCCCCTAATATAGGACTCCCTCAGTAGCCCCTGAACTAGGCTTCAATGACGATGAGTCCGGCGGGCAGTGTTGTCTTTGGCATTGCAAGGCGGGTTCCTCCTCCGAATACACCGCAGAAGAGTTTGAATACAAGGATAGTGTCCGACCCTGCAAAATAAGTTCCACATACCACCGTAGAGAGAATAATATTTCCACAAATCTAATCTGCTGACACATTTTGGCAGCATGACATCATGCCACGGACCGGTAATTATTTGAATCGTTTTTAACCAGCCCCGCACATAACGCGAGGCGGTTTCTTGACACGCGCGTCTTGTCAAAGCAGAGATCGTGTTCCCCTTATCATGGGATTCTCATCAATACAAACATGGGTAACCCAACCGTGCCTGTTGGTATGACTCCTAGATCTTAGGTAAGTCTCGAACGGCCACGAGGAGGACGCCTGATATTCATCCCCTTTATAAAGGGACAAGGCTTTTTCTTTTTCCCTCCCGTGCTCAATCGAATCCTTCCCCCACCTCGAGTTCTAACACCCAAAGCCCAGGTCAGGTGCTTCGGACCTTCAATCATGTCCGGATCCAGCCTTCAAGGCCGGTGGATGCCTTCCTCCATCATGGAGGAGGACATCAAGAAGTTGAGGGAGGCCAGATATCTGACCACCGAAATTTTGCATAGGCTGCCCGCCCGAGGGCAGGTCGTCCCTACTCCCGAACCCAATGAGAGCGTTGTGTTCGTCTCCCACTTCCTCCGAGGCCTGGGCCTCGCTCTGGATCCCTTTGTTAGGGGTCTTATGTTCTATTACGGGCTGGATTTTCACGATCTGGCCCCGGATTCCCTTCTTCACTTCTCGTTATTTATTGTCGTTTGTGAGGCCTTCCTCCGCATTACCCCTCACTTCGGCCTATGGCTCAAGACCTTCGATGTGAAGCCGAAGATGGTCGAGGGGCAGTACGCAGCATGCGGAGGTGCTCTAATAAGCAAAATTGCTGACGCTCCATGGCCAAAGGGTTCCTTTCCAGAGGTGTCCGGATTGTGGCAACGGGAGTGGTTTTACGTCACAGCTCCACGAAGTGCCAAGTGGGTAGCTGCCCCCATCTTTCGCTCGGGCCCTCCACCACAACTGATGTCATGGATCAGCAGGGGGCTGAGCTGGGGTCCAGCCAAGGACGTGCCAATACCGCAGAGCCGTATCCGAGATCTCTTCGAGGGAGATTTCAGTCTGGTTATGGTAATGCAAGTTATGCTGGTTCATCGAGTCCAGCCTTGCAAATGCCGGCCCATCCGCATGTGGGAATTCAAACTGGAAGGACCGCGCACTATTTAAAATTTCTGCGGCATGACGCACGAGGAGATGTAACAATCATTCTTCGGACCCCAAATAGGGTGTCTGGACACTACCGAGGACGTGGGCCTGAGCTGCAACCGTCCCGCTGCCCAAGTAAGTAATCCCATGGCCGAACACACTGTCCTTTTATTTATCATGACATCATTCTGAAGAATCTCTCTTTGACCAGGACTGGATAACAAAGGCGAAGATGATCCGGTGTTCGGCCCCCTTCCTGAAGGCTTGGACAATCCGGTGCTGGAAAAGATGCTCGAGCCAGCACCTTGTCTAGTGCCCTCAAAGGAAGATGAAGGGGGGAATAAAAAGGGCAAAAGCGGTCCTCCATCGCTACCTATTCCAATCGAGGGAATGAGCACCTCTGCAAGGGAGGATAACCAAGGGGAAGAATCTGACATTCTCTCTCCCCGGGGAGGGAAGAGGACTACCTCTGAAGATCCGGAAACTAAGGTTTCCAAACGAGAGAAGAAATCTCCGCCAGAGGGTCCTGCCTCGGAGGGTATTCTTGTTGCACAATGTCCGCGCAGGGATCAGCCCTCCACCGAGCTGTAAGTAAAAGGGTACTTAATAATGAAAATATCTCGCTTTGCTTCTGAGGAAAATAGCCGAAGCATTTATCTTGCAGTTTGGATCTTAGCCCTTCTCAGCAGAGCTTGTCTTCAGGGGATCTTCTTCCAGAGATGATGGAGAGCAAAATGCCTCCCCCTGCCACACCGCCTCATGAGGTGGGCGACCCCGAGGTGTCGTCGCGGAGGGTTTCTCCTGATCTAGCAAGGCCAGAAGGTAATCCTATGGCCACCCGAAGTCCTCAGTATCCGGCTCTTGAAGAGAGCAATCAAAAGAGTCCGTCACCGTCTGGTGTGCGGTCGGACGTACTAAGAGATCTGCTAGAGCGAGCGACTATCTTAGAAGAGCACCGTACGTTGATGGGTACGGTGATTGAAAGGACTTCGTCCGCCGAAAGCGGGTTGCATGAAGCATGTATGAGTCTACTGACGGGTTTTGAGGTACGTGAAATGATGTACATTTTTGACAGTACCGCATATTTTTAGATGTGCCCTGTGCAGATAGTAGCCCCTGAGACTCTGGTTGGCGTCAAAAACAGCAGCAAACAGAGGATCATAGTCCCAGGTAATAACCAGACCGCCTGTATGCCCAGGTGGTTGAAGCTCAGGTGGCCAGCCGGACTGATGGGTTTGCCGAACTAAAGCGGCAGCTAGATGCGGCAGATGCCGACATCGTGCTTGTCAACAAGCGGCTTGACGAGGCACATGGTAGGTGATTTTTCTGGTGATTGTCACGTAATAAGAGCAGCATGATGCTAGTATATTTAATATGTTGTGACTGCAGATGGAGCTGCCACCGTGGAGACCCTTCGGGCGGAGCTTGCCCGAGCCAAGGAGCAAGCAAGGAATAGCAATGCGGCCGCTTTAAAGGCGGCCGTAGAGTTAAGGGCCGAACAGGCCACGCATTGTGAGAGCAAGGAAAAAATAGCCAAGATGGCTATAGAGTTAAAAGCTGCTGCTGACCGTTACCGACTTCTTGAAGAGGAAAACCGGGCGAAGGTGACGGACCTGGAGAAGGCCCGGGTGGCTGCCAAGGAAGCCCGCTCCAAGATTAGAGCGACGAAGGAGGAGCTGCATCAAGCTGCGGATATTGTATCTGGGAAGCCCTTCTTGTTGCGGACTAAGTTCGGGGATCCAAAGTATGCACCTCTGGACCGGCTATGGAGTTCTGTGGACACCTATGTGGATTTGACTGCAAGTGTGGATGATGCGGCTGAATACTTCAAGGATCGGAAAGATCACGAAGTGGAAAAACTGTTTTGGTCACAGTTTGATGCTTCACACCGTCCGCTGCTATTGAATGAGCAAATGGCCGAGTGGGCCGAGCTCCATAGATTATCCGGACTTTCCATGAGGTCCGTTGTGGATCATCTGTGGCCGAGATGGCCAAGGCCGAATAGCTACTTTGGCTTAGTGCAATAATTCCTTGGTGTCGTGCCCCACATCGATGCTGTGAAGAGGTCGGCGTGCATAGAAGGCTCGCGGATGGCCCTTGCCCGTGTCAAAACATATTGGGCGGAGATGGATGCTACCACTGTTGCGGCACAGGGTTCGGCCATAGGCCGAGTGGCTGCCGAGCACTACTTTGAAGAAGTTCTTGAAGGCGCTCGTTCGATAGAGGCTCAGTGTTCGAAGAATATTATGTTTGAGTGACATGTATTCCCATTGTAAAAACAATGTTTTATTGAGTTTATCAAGGCTGTATTTATACTTTTGCCCGAAAGTACTATGATGCCTCCTGTGCAGCCGTTTATGTATATATGTATATAACCTGAAAGATGGCAGTCGTCGGCTTCAGCCCCCCCCACACACTAGTAGAAAAAGGGTCAAACGTGAAGCACATTAGTGCCGGTTTGATTTTGGCCCAGTACTAATGGTACCATTAGTGCCGGTTCGAACGGATTTGCATTAATGCCGGTTCGTGTTGAACCTTTAGTACCGGTTCGTGGCACGAACCGGTACTAAAGGGGTGGTGGCAGGCTGGCGTCAGGCCGGGGCCCCATGATCACCTTTAGTACCAGTTCGTGGCACAAACCGGTACTAAAGGTCTAACCTTTAGTACCGGTTCGTGCCATGAACCGGTACTAAAGGGGTCTGACCTATAGTACCGGTTTGTGACACAAACCGACACTATAGGGCAATTTTCAAACTCTACCCCCCCCCCCCCCCCCGTGTGTCGCCATTTCAGTTCTAAAAAAATCAAAAGAAAATGATAAAAACTTCAAAAAATAAAATCCTTCGAGAGGTAGTTATATTACTACATCTACTAGTTAGGAAAATTTAAAAACTACAATTTGGACATGTTTTGCAAAAAGTGTAGGGAAAATGTAAAACGGCTATAACTTTTGCATACGATGTCGGAAAAAATGTATAATATATACAAAAATCCAGCACGAAAATCCGCATCCGATGGAGACCGCCTACGGCCTGTTTGGCATTTTTTAGAATCCTCAAATTCCAAAAGGAAAAAAAGATATGGTCAAATTTCAGTTTGTTTAAATTTTTTTGGTTAAATCTGGTCAAACTACTTATTCAAGAAGTATTAATGTTACTACATAATTATTCAAGAATATTAGTGTTACTAAATAATTATTTTAATTTTTTGAATTTTGGTCAAATCTGGTCAAACTATGGTCAAACTGTGGTCAAACTATGGTCAAACTTATTCAAGAAATATTAGCGTTACTAAATAATTACTATTTTTTTAGAATAATAGTTTCAAACTCAAACGGTGAAATGTGTGACTTCATGCTCAAGCTAAACTCCTGAGGGTTAATAGGATTGACATCTTACTATTGTCAGGAAAACAACAAGTGCAGACTCGGAAACGAAGGAGAATAGAACCCGAAAGTTAAGCGTGCTCGGGCTGGAGTACTGAGAGGGATTGGTGACCGGTCGGGAAGTTAGATGATTTGGAATGAGTGATCCACACTTGAGCAGTTAAGAGAGGTGATTAGAGACTAAATCATCAAATAATTCAAAAAAAATAAAAATTTAAATTTTTTTTTCCAAAGTTTTCAAAAAAAAATAAAAAATAAAAAAACCTTACCAGGGCGCGAGCTCACGCCACGTGGTGGCACTTTAGCGCCAGTTCATGCCGAACCGGTACTAAAGGGGGGGGGGGGGCTTTCGTGCCCACCCTTTAGTGCCGGTTATGGAACCGGCACTAAAGGCCCTTATGAACCGGAGCTAAAGCTCCGTTTTCTACTAGTGACATATAATGCGGGGGTGTTCGCAGAAGACGCATGTACACACTTGATCCAACGTCTTGGTCCATTAAGGAGGTGATAGCGCAGCGAGCTAGGCAATCGGAGTATAATGCTTGAACACTTTCACTTAGCCAGAGGAGTTTGACAATGGGGCTACTATATAGCCCCTGGTGGCTTCGCGCTCATCCGAATTCAGTGTGCATACATGCCTGGCCGGGAAACGGCCCTTCGTTAAGGCGGAGGAATCCCAAAGATTCCGCTAGGTCATCGAGTGGTTGACCAGTCTCACGCTATATCATGACAGTCACTTTTCGGCTTTCTCTACTGAGGTGCTCATCCGGATGAACCAGGGCACAATCATAGTAGTTCTCCTGGTGCCGCCTTAGCTGATAGAGCGGAACGTAAGGCAGCAAAACACAGGAGCCAGACAAACCCAACATTTGACCAAAGACATGATTCGGAGCTAATGCATATAAGGCCAAACTCGCGACGCCGAATACTCCCTAAGGTATTCGGTCTTTATGATTTAAACCGGGCTTAAACAGTGCCCTTTGTAATAAGCCCCTGGTGTCCAGGTACGTCACTACAAAAAAAATACACTTCCGTGATGATACATGTTTGTCACAGTAGGTCGCTTTTTTTGTCATGCATGTACATCCATGACAAATTTATGACAGAATCAAGATAGTGATACTTGTGCTGTCGTAGAAGTGTTCCATGACATTACCAAAATTATCATCACGGAAGTGTCCAATTCCATGACGATAAATCACGCGTCACAGAAGTGCTTTCATCAAGGGTGACCGACACGTGGCATCCACCGTAATGGAACGCCGTTAAGCTATCGGGTCAGGTTTTGGATCTGATAACCCATTAACAGCCCCGACCAATGGGGATTTTCCAGTGTAAAATCATCATTGGCTAGAGGAAACACGTGTCGGCTCATCGTCGGGACAGATGTCATCCACTCACTGGACAAAAGGTGCCTATGATACGTCAACACGTGGCATGACCCAACAAGTTTAAATGGGCTGGCCCAAGTAAAGGCCCACAAGATTTTGCGGACCATAATGGGCCGGCCCAGCTAAAGGCCCACGAGATTTTGCGGACCATAATGGGCTGGCCCAGCTAAAGGCCCACAAGATTTTACGGGCCATAATGGGCCGGCCCAGGTAAAGGCCCACAAGATTTTTGTGTGCCGTAATGGGCCGGCCCAGGTAAAGGCCTACAAGATTCTTGCGGATCATAATGGGCCGGCCCAGCTAAAGGCCCACGAGATTTCACCGACATTAATGGGCCGGCCCAGCTGTAGGCACACAAGATTTTGAGGACCCTAGTAGGCCGGCCCATTAACTGCCTGCCATGTTTTGGGCCAAATGCCGGCCCATATTTGATCCGGTCCATTATTGTCCTGCCACACTCCGGGCCTAATAGTGGCCCATATGAGATCCGGCCCGTTAAAGGCCTACCACGTTCTGGGCCAAATTACGACCCAGATCAGGTCCGGCCCTTTAAGAATCTTTGGGCTCAATTATGGCCCATATCAGATTTGGCCCGTCAACTGGACACTATGCTTTTGGGCCCACTTGCTAAAGGCCCACTTAGTAATTCGGCCTGATATTAGTTTTGCCCTGTTAAGGGCCCGTTTAACATTTCGGCCCTATATTAATTTCAGCCTGTTAAAAGCCCGTCATATAGTTGGGCCTAACTACGGCCCGGTTTGCATCCGGCCTGCTTGTAGCCGATATCTAATTGGGCCAAACAAGGACCGAGAAAATTTTCTGGCCAGTTAAAAGCCCGTGATTTGATTCACACAATCATGGACCGGGGTTCATTTCGGGCTGCTGCTGGCCCTTGAGCTGTTCGGCACGTTTCAGGCCCAACCTACATCGTGATTGCATGACGGCCCGATTATGTACCGTAATTTTACTGTTTGGCCGGTTTACTGCGAAGACAGGATATATATACAGTAAAATAAATGCATCATCGTGAATAAGAAAAAACCTAGACTATACAATAAAGAAATTACGACATATTACATCCACTGGGCATCAAAGTTCGCCACTATGATAATAAAGCACAAGCAAACAACAGATTACATACACTGGGCATCAAAGATCGCCAGTGCAAATAAACACGCCGACAAAATAATATACAAAACCGACAGCACTTCAATAGAGTTTAGGAAAGGTTAGCCCTGCTGGGGAGCTGCAGCGCAAGCAGCTGAGCAAGATGATGAGACTGCGCTTGTTCAACACTTATATCTTCCTCACTCTGAAAGATAAACAAGCAGACAGATGACAGGTTTTGCACATAAAAGTATCAGTGCTGGCAATTCATCACATTTCTTACTGACGAATAAAGTGACACACTTTAAATTTGTAGTAACACAATATGGTATTGTTCAGGTCAAGACATGGCAGGAAATGACATTGTGAAGGAGTTGACAACTTCACGACACCACTGGATTACAGATCAAGAACTCATAAGTATCAATGGTTAGTGTGCTGTCAATTTATACCATTTCAGATTGGCAAATAAAGAGATGGTTTAAATAATAGTAGAATGATATGACATTGTTCATAGTTAAGACATTGCAGAATATGACATTGTGCTGTAGTGGGTAGGTTCACCACACCACTGGATTAGGGATGAAGAACAGAAGCATACATGCAGTGCAAAAGAAGATCACTTGCTCTGTATAGTTTAATTTACATGGTATGAAGAAGGAACTTGGTTGTACAACTGAAAACTTAAATTGAGAAAGGACAAACTTTTGTTTATGAACTACATATAATAAACTTTAAACAAGCAATTTGATGCAAACACCAAAAATAAACAGCTGTTGCAGTCATGCCTAACCAAATATATACAACAAAGTTTGAAGGCTTGAGATGGACAAACTTACATTATTGGTGAAGACAGGCTCTATAAAGGCCTTGTCCATGCTGATGGGGGGGGGGCAATTCAAGAAGTTTACCACAAATTCTTCTTCAAAAGCATTGCCTTTATTCTACATTTTGTTAATAGTAAATATAGATGTGATAATATACGAAAAAATGGAGAATATTTAAGATAATATGAAGAGTGATGCTACATAACCAAGTAGCTATAAATGTAAGTGAAGTGATACAGGTAAAAGGTACAGCCAAGAGCAATGCACAGCTAAACTTCTTCAGTACCAACCTTATGGTAAGAGTAAATATAGATCTGGTGTGTAGAAAATGGAGGGCAAAGGAAAATAAGCTGCGGAGTGATGGTACATGAACAACTACCTGTCATTATAAGTACACTGATAAAGGACAACATGTACAAGAACAATGCAGAGCTAAAAAAACATTGGCATTGGATATATTCTACACTAATGTAACCATTCATATAGATCAGATAATTTGGAGCGAACAATTGATAAGCAAGCTATCATGCATACTGCTATCACATAATGAACCAGGTATGTATGCAAGTACAGTGATACAGGACAACGGGTACTAACAAGAGCAAAGCAGCGGGCATCATATTTGCGATATCCCGTCGTTCTTGTCATACCAGAATTCTTCTTTGAGCAGATTTCCTGCAAAAAAGATCCGTAAGGCACATGCAGAAAAGTAGAAGTTCAAATTGTCATGTGATTTCATAGACAATACCTCATCCTAGGAACGAGACCGGTGCATAACAAGGTTTTTCCATTCAATGTCTTCTAAATTTAGCACAGGAGACTTCACCGGAAATTCGTTTATAAACTTGCCATCAAAGTGTGATTTCCTCAGGTAACACCGATACTACTGCAATGCTTCCTTGAAAAGCACAAGCAAGCTTTGCTCGTCATGACTATCCAGATTGACCCCCGCCTAGTTACAACAATGTAATGTAAATCATTGATGTGTTCAATCAGCAGAAAACAGGAAAATAATAACCATGAATAATGGCACTTACATGTAAGTTGGACAGGAAGATGTGAAAATGGTGTTTGTCTTCACAATAATCTTCCCATGATGGGAATATATGCACGTAGTCCCTAACAACATTGAAAGCGTTGTCTTTTAAATTGGGAATAAATGGAATGGGGTTCCAATCTGCAGGAATTGGCCGTCTCTGCAGTTGGGATAGGTCTTCGGCTGGTGGACTTGCTGTACTTTTTGCTGGAGTGGGATTTATCTGTGGTACAGCTGGTGCTATGGCAAATGAAATCGGTATACCTTTTGTTGGAGTGCAGGTCCTGTGTGGTGGGGCTAGTGGTGTGGCCAGTGAAGTATGAGCACAGTATGCTGGAGTCGGTCCTATGTTTTGTGTCACTGGTTGTACATCCAATATAAGTGGGGTGCTGTCTGTTTTCTCCGATACCACCACATTTTTCAAGGACTTTACTGGTGCTCCTTCAGGTTCGGCAATCACCCTCTTCCTTTTTGATGTCTGATGCACAAGAACAACATTTGAGTGGAAAAACATGGTATGATGACAGATGGAATATGTATTGATAATGGATGGGCATGGCATCTCGACATATATGATGAGTAAACTAAGCAGATGGCGGTGCAACAAAGTAGAAGAAATGTAAGACAACATATGCAAGATACGTGCAATCAATAAAACCTTGCTAAATTAGAACAGGCACCTTGATGGGTGAACAGGACAGGCCATCTGCCTTTGACTCGTCGAGGTTAGAATAGTCATTAGGATGATATTCTGAACAAGAATCAACATGTGGGGAGCGTACGAGTTTCATTGCTTCCAGAATGGCACTCAATGCCTTGCTGCCAATTTTGTAAGTCATTGCAGTGTTCCACAATATTCTTCTGATGCGCGGATTCTGATATTCACTATAATTGCGTATAATATCTGAGAACCATGAAAACATAAATAGTTTTGAGATTATGCAGATGATATTCTAATATAGGGGCGCCCATGTAAACACTTGTGTGCTATCACTGGATTCTGATGAGAGAGCTCATGTGTGCTGTAATATGGTGCGTGCATTTATATAATCTGGCACAAGTACACAAGCAATAGGCTCCAGAAGTAAGGATAGCTGGCAGATGATAGGTTCATAATATACTGTATAGAGAGTTTATTGCCAAACTATGATAACAAGAGCACACAACAACTAGGCAGATCATATAGTGTACATAACAGGGGTACACCATAACCAGGATATATATATAAATCGGGAAAGTGGAACTGGCTGGAAATTACGGTGTTCTATTGCTGCTAGTAATTGAAAGCCTATCGATCATGTACAGGCCAGCTCTATCAGCTGTTGACTGCAGATGTCCCTGCCCCCCTTCCTGACAAGGGACATACTGTGCTTCCCATACATAACACCGCATGGGCCGCCGGCCAAACCACCGGCCCCACCGCCTGTGTTCCTCCGCCACCCCCACCCCCGCCCCCACCTGTGTCGAGTTTTCTTCGTTCAACGAGGCCCCACCACCGCCCCCACAACCACCGTCCCCACCTGAGCCCCTTCGATCGCACCGGCGAACTCCGGCGAGCTCTCAAAAATCGACTGACCCAATTTTGAAATTTAGTCTACTGTGATTTAACTAGTGTGGAATATAAAAGGGAATACCCATAAGCATTGCGAGTATGGTGTTGAGCGTGCCATGGCAGATCTGAAGGTGCAAACCGAACAAAGACAACTTTGCAACCAAGACAAGAAATCAGAGTAAAGCAGTGGTGATCTATTTTCTTGCTGCGATAAATAAGTTGAGCAGATGCGAAAGAGTACCGCCTCTAGTGCGGCGCCGTGTACGCATCTGCTGAGAATTTGATGGTGCTGCGGTAGCGATGGCTATCAGCAGCGTGGGAGCAGATCTAGGAGGGTAGACGGTGGCGGCGGGGTGCAGTGGATGAGACGGTCGTTGGAGCGGCGCCGGCAAGGTGGACGACGGCGAGGATGAAGCAAGAGGATGGATGCAAGGATCTCGGTCCAAAGCCGTGGATGAGAGAGGTCGATCTCTTGTAATGGACGGCGGCGTCGGGGTATCAGCTCCGGGATGGTGGAGGAGGACGACAGTGGATGCGGTGGCGGATGGCGGCGGACGGAGGAGGGTGGGGTGGAGAGGGTGTTTTGGCGCCCACGGAGTACGAATGGGGAAAAGGGAGGTAGAGAGGAAGGGGGAACCATGTATTCAGGGCACGCTTGTCTCAAATGCAAGGAAATTTACGAACTTAGCCCCCGTTTCAAATTTCTACTACATCATAGCAACACTAGTCGGTTGGGGATAGGATGGTAATCTCGCATACACCGAATATTTGCCGACGAGAGTTTGTTTTTGGCGCCCACCATGTATGAATATGAATCGGGGAGGGAGTCGATTTCGGCCGAGGACACACTATGTTTTGGCGCCCACCGTGTATGAATCCAGGTGAGAGGCAGTTACGTCATGTTTGGGTGAAATTACAAACCTACCCCTATCGAAACCTATAGAAATCCAGCATATAGGCTTTGCGTGGCAGGGATAGGCAATAGTGATTTCCATCTCGCAGATTTTAGTTTCGGGCGGTTACTGCGACTTTCCCCGCTTCGTTCAAATTTTGCAGAGTGCACGTTTACCGTGCCAACTCAATTCGAATCCCGTTTGTATTCTATTTTTTTCGGGCGGGATCCATTTTCAATTGGAATTACATTCTATATACATCATTTTTTATATATACTTTCAAAAGCACAACACCATTTATACATAAATATGGTTTACAAATGGCATGATCTCATATTCGTAAGGTTGTATCCATCAATTTGGATTTTCAAATATTTGAAACCACTTTATGTTGAAATCCAATGTATGCATTCCTCGCTAACTGTCTCCAATTAATGTGTGTTTCATGCGGGTTTTTTTTATTTCTCAAACATGTATAATGTGTTTCACACATGCAACATATAGTGTAATCCTGTTTAGACATTAATTGCATATAAACCATGCATTGTTTGTAATTGAAGAATATATGGATCACCAATATTGATAAACTATATAACATTACACGTGTGCCCAAATTCAAATGAATATGCATGTTTGATACACCAATTTGCGTTATGATATTATCGATGTCGTGATCTCCATTTTAAATATTTGAATCCCCTTTAATCCAGATATTCGTCTCATATAGCTATCACTCATGCTTATATAGGACTATCTCTCTGGACCTATACGCGTTCATCGTCTCTCAGGTATTCTCTCGTGCTACCTTTATGTCGACAATGATCTTTTATCTTTGTAACACACTGACAGTACTCTCTCCCTCGCCCTTCATCACTCTATATCTCTCTAAGTATATCTCGCTCCCTGCTATGTGTCTCTAACTATGATTCTCCATGTGGAATCTCTTTCTCTCACACAAACACAAAACTTTGTCTCTCGGGGTCTCATTTCTCTCTACTATTCCCATGTGTGCCACTCGCACACCCCTCATACAGAGATGTCTTTCGCTCCTTAGATATGAGAACCTACGACTCTTCCTTTTCAATATCTCTTTCTCACACACAAACACAAACTCTGTCTCCCAGGGTCTCATATTTCTTCATTGTTCTCTTGTATGTCGCTCACACACACCTCTCTCCCTAGAGATATCTTGCGTTCCCTCGTATGTCTCTCTAGCTATCACTCTCGTTGTGAAATATCTTTCTCTCTTGCAAACACAAAACTCCGTCTCTCTGGATCTCATTTCTCTCTGATATCTGCTTGTATGTGAATCACACGCACCCTATCTCTATCTCTCTCACACCCACACACATAACCCAGCCTTCTGATCCACTCGACTCCTATCTCTAATGCACACTAGCTAGCATCTTTATCTTTCTATTTATCTGTTCCTCCATCAACATTCTTTCTCGCCCTCACTCTTGATTCCTATCACACACACTACATATGTTTCTCTCTACATGCAGTCAAGTGCCCTCTCACACACATATATAACTTCACCCTTTGAACCACCCGACGGTCATCTCCAACACCCAAACTAGCGGATGTCCCTCTAGCTAGCATCTCCATCTCTGTATCTATCTGTAGTTTCTCCATCAACATTTCTTTCTCGCACGGAGTCTTGCTTCCTATCACCCACACTATATATGTCTCTCCATACATA
Source organism: Triticum aestivum (assembly GCF_018294505.1). NCBI lineage: Eukaryota > Viridiplantae > Streptophyta > Magnoliopsida > Poales > Poaceae > Triticum > Triticum aestivum. The sequence goes on along the minus strand of NC_057806.1, from coordinate 678,299,933 downwards.
TGCATTTATAGGTTGGTCTCTTTTGCACAATCGTTGCGCCTCACTACCTCTGCTCGCCAGAGATGCATGCTCCAGCCCACGCCACTATCTCTTAAAGACAAAAGCACATGCTCAATTGTCGGGACTTCTTCCATGCATTCTCACATGCATGCATATTGTCATACCGATCCGTCTCTCCCATGCCGTTGATCTTATGACTTATGTCTTCTTTCTTTTATCTCGATCATGCGCGCGCGCACACACACATCCCACGTATACATGCATACCTCTCACAAATGCACGTTCAAGGTCTCTATGTCTCCATACATAGTTAATTACCCTCAATCCTAATGCCACATAGAATCATTCTCCTCTTTTGTGCACATAACTTCCGCCTGGATGGGTAAAACACACACTCACACTTAACAATCTCCTTCTAGCTACCCCCCGCCTCTCACTCTTTCCCTATATCCCCGAAACCAATAAGACCATCCCTTAGTTTAATTCCCGCCTACATGCACCATAGATATATAGTAGTCTTCCTCGGTGTCTCTCGAACAAACACATTCTCTCGAAGTCGACTCCTCTCACGCGCACACACCTTCTCTTCCCTCTCCACGGGCATTTTCTCTCTCGCACCCCATCGTTGGTGGCCTCTGCCATACACATCACCTCTCTATGATGAAAGCCATGCACACTTAAATTACATCTGCCACAGAGGACCCCGCGACACGCACACACACACACGCACACACCCTCCCAACACACACACACACACTAAGACTCCATCTCTCTCTCTCTCTCTCTCACACACACACACACGCAAGCACACACGCCCGCCCCCCACACACACTAAGACTCCATCTCTCTCCCTCTCTCTCACACACACAAACTAAGACTCCATCTCTCTCTCCTCTCTCTCTCTCTCTCTCTCACACACACACACACACCACACACACACTAAGACTCCATCTCACACACATGATCTAGGCGGAGCATTTGTTCCTACCACCCTTCATCCAACCTTACCCGTATGATAAACAATCACCTTTATTTACTTGCATAACATGGACAAATTCCACTTTACTTTAGTAACAAACTTATCATCTGTACCCTTATAAAAAAACAAGTTGGTGGTGATGGTGTGCCTGCCATCTTGTAATACAGACCGTATGATCTATATCTGAGGATAGAAAGCAAACTATGATAATTTTACAAAAGATATCGGCACCTCTCTCCACATCATTATCTCTCGCAACCTCATTGCTCAGCAATTAAAAAAAGGAATAAGTCTTTGGAACAATCTAGCATGCATGGTGGCCGCTGCCGCCTGCCGGCGCCGTCCATCCTCATGCCTTCGCCCATTCCGACCACTAGTCACCACCACGCTCCACTCCTCCTCGCCTTATCTCTCATCTTTCATTTTTTCGATGACATTCTCGAGATACCAGTTTTCCGATAAAATTCTTGAGATATCATTAGTTTGTACACATGGGATTACTCCTGCATGGGTCAATCACAATAGGTGTTCTGTAAAAAAATGCATATTGATGTTCCGTGCAATGCACGAGAATCTTGCTTGTAATCATATAACGCAAATCACGAGCAGGAAGTGACATTTTTTTTACACAACCACGTTAACATGGCCACGTAAATCACTAGCTAAAGTAAATACCATTATACTTATATCCCGATGCAAAAGGTTGAGTACATGTCTGAAGAGTAGAGTCGCACACACACACTCTGTCTCTCAGAATCTCTCTCACACACACACACCAGTTATGTGACGCCCACTTAAGCAGACACGTATGTTACAATTTGTGCACCCGCAGGTACACGTGATGCTGCACATTTATTTAAGCCGGAAGGCGAACCCAAATAGTAGTTGCATTCATTCCCCTCCCGCCGCCTCTTCTCTGGTCGCCGTCGCCCGGTAGCCATGGGTCGGCCGAAGGTAACAACATAGCCATACTCCCGCCGAAGCGGCGCTTTAATATGGAAATTTTAGTGGTCATGCATGCATCTTTTTGTGCTAGCACTCCTATATAAGGGTTAACCGGTCGCTTCCCATGGACGTGCACGGGCGGTGGAAGAGGAAGGAGAAGGCAAGCAGGCTATGGAGTAATGTTTTTACCACAATTTCTTAGGAAACTGAGTGCAATAATTGAGTAGTTTTGCAAACTACCAATACTACACCTGAAACGGTTCAAAACCTATACTCCCTTGCCAGCGCGCGCTTCCCTCATGAAATGATCAGCGTCGCCCTAGAGCGTCAGTGCCGCATTAATGCCCAGCCAGAGCGGAGGCGACCTCTCACTAGCGCCGGCTTTGAAGTGGCGCGACGGCTGAGAGAGCACCGCTTCCCGGTGCACACGACTGCTCTGCGTCGAGACTGACCATAGGCCCTGTTTGGATCCATGGGTTAGAGTTAGTTTGAGCTAGTTGGGGCTCAAATAGCCCTAAACTATCCAAGCATGAGGGTTTAAATTGGAGCAAGTTGCACCGAACCCACCAAAAAAAACTATCTCACCCAAGAGGTGCTAACTGGAGATAGTTCTCATTGGGACCACTGAAAAATCACTTTTCTCTCTCTATGAAGTGCATTTGTTGTCAATCTAACCCTGTCACCCAAACACCTCTTTGGCTACAGTTAGTTCAGGGTTAGTCATGAGTTAGTCTAACCTCTAGCTAAGTTAGAGTATCAAACAGGAGCAGTATAGGACATGCAAGTTGCTCAAAGCATACAGGCAAATACGTACGTGAAAGGATTTTTTTCTTTTTGAAAACGGAACGTGAAAGGAATTTTTTTTAGAATGCTCTTGGCATGTCGCTAACATGTGATAGTTAACCAACCTCAATAGATGGCAAAAACACCAGCCCGCCGCGCTTTGATAGAGACGAGGAGGGAGAAGCGATACAGGCTGCTGGATTACTAGAGATAGGTGTCGCACGGAAGCCAAGAAATATGGTGATAGCGTGGGTTAGCCATGTACTAGTATGATACTACACTGGGCTGCCGTGTTTCATACTCTTCCAGTCCACTGTGGAGATGATTGGTTAATTTTATATCGCTGAATAATATTAAATATTATGAGTGCAGACGCTCCACCACGAGGTTCCTTGCTCCTTCTCGGTCGTCCGGAATCTATGTTCTTCCACTCTATTTTTTACGTGAGCTTTGTTCATCCTTTTGCCAACACGCGAGACATCTAGCATCAAGGTGCACGTGTTATGCAAGGATCGTTCCATCTATATGAGAACACGTGGGAATGGAACTACGAGACGAACATGTACCCAGGAGTGGACGTACGAACCTGAGTAATGTAGCGCAGTAAGTGAAGTAGAAAGGCACAAATGGTATGAACATGTGTGGCATATAAAGTGTGTTTGGTTGCGTTCTCGTCTCAGCATAGTTGTTCCCTCTTCATGCATGCTCAACTCAACACCCCTCTTCATGCATGCTCTCTTCATGCATGCTTCTAGTGTATTTGTGCTAAACTAGTGTGGACTCATGCACCCTCCATACACTCTACCAAACACCCAAAAGTAGGTCGAGAAGGGAACTCGTGGGCGGCATTTGTCTCTTACTACGTACTACCACTAAATGTTGTACGTGCAATGCACGGTGATGTTATGGAGGCACATATTAACTTCTATATTGTTTACGTGTATGTGCCCCGAGACCTTCCAACTAGACGTGTCTTTGTCTCCAGGTCGCACTTTGTATCATTCATACCACTAAGTACTACTACGTGTGGTCTCCGACCCAGAAGTGGAAGAAGTGGAGACGCTCTACCACACTGTTTTTTACGATGGGCTCTACCACGCTGTTCATGTCCCACTCCTTTCGCTGACGTGTGGGACATCCAGCACATGTCGTGTTTGGCACCCTTCATCGTAAGAGTTGAAATGCTAGCATTCATCAGAAATAAAAAATAATTATAAATCGGTTGTGATACTATTTTTTTGCGAACCAATCAGCAGTGATACTATACCACACGGTTTCCTTGCTCCTTGATATCGGAAAGAATACTTCTGTTCGCCAACATGTGGGACGTCGACCATCCTGGTCCACTTGCCATGCACATAGAACTCCAAGGGAGTCACCCAGGTCGTCGCGCTGCAGTAACAATGACTAATGAGCTGTCAAATCACAAGCCCACTTCCTACTTTGAAGTTGCTTGGACGAAGGAACCATCATGACTTCGTTGAATTCTGCTTCTTGAAGAAAACTACTATACCAGTAGTACTGCTAGCTACAGTAGTTACTCCAACAGAGGCCTTCTTTCGTTCATAGGATAGGAATATGAAAATCATAGGAAGTGAGATGACATGCATCTCAATTCCTATAGAGAAAGAGATGCCATTTGATGCTTAGGATAGGAATTTTTCCATTTAGTCTAGGCTAACATACTGGTAATTTGCTCTAAAAACTACAGTAGTAACTAGTAGTACTGGTACATGCTCGTACTCAGACACACACACACACACTAACTACTAGTACTATTACTTCTCACATGCTGGCCAGACGCCGTCGTTCTCCTTCCCGGCTTTGTTGACGACACCCCATCGTGCTTGGATCTCTGCCGACCTCTCCGTAGCAGCGCGTGCGTCCTTTTCTTTCTTGCGGCGGCGGGCCTCTCTTTTCTTGAGTGCTTTCTGACTTTTCCGCTCCCTTTGTGCGGCTTTGGCCGCCTCTTGCTCTACCGCCCATTCGGCCTTGGCATCTTCAAATTCCTCCCACATAGTTGTGAGGTCGCGAGCGGCAATGAACTCAGCACGGCGAGATGCCATCGCTTCCCTACCATTTTGTGTGCGGTCATGGGCGGCGAGGAACTCGGCGCGGCGGGATGCCATCGCTGCCTTACCGGTTAGTGTGCGTCGCGGTGGCATGAACGACGCTTGGTGAGAGCTCTGGGGTGGAGTGGCCGGACAACCGTATAGTGCATTGGTTTGTCAAGAGCTCAAGGACAGAAGACAAAGCAAATTTGGATTCCCCTTCAATCCTGGTCAGTTATTACCGAGTAAAATGCATTGGTGGTCATCGACTTGTCTTGATAGCTCACTTTGATCATTGTATATGAGATATGGTAATTATATGGTCACTGGCTCAGCGTATAGCTCCGTATTTGTCTGGTTGACCAGTCAAACAGTCCGCATGCGCCTCATCAGCTCATGTTCTTTATCTATCTACCGGGCCTACCTGTCAATGGAGAAAGAAATACTGTAAAAACCAAAATTATGCTAGAGTCCGGACCGCTTCCGGAGCCCGCTCTCACCGCCCTGGCCCCTCAAGACGCCAGCTACCCACTGCATGCATGCATAGCAAGTAGTACTCCTTATGTGGAGGAGAGAGAGGCATTGACAAAGTCAAGGAGTGGGCTCTGCAAGAGCCCGTCTCTACACGTGCTCCTAGGTATAAAAAAATAATTCTAAAAAAAGGCATAAAAAACAATTGTGTCTTAAAAAAAGGTAAAAAACATTTGAGAGGAAATAGATAGAGAGAAAGTGAGAAAAAGCTGTAACCTGGGACATGAGGAAGGAGGGAGTGGTGCACATGCCAAGTTCACTGGGCTGCCGTGTTTCACACTCCTCCATCGTAACAGTGGAGACAATAGCTTTCATCAAAAATAAACAATGATACTCATTTCTTGTCCTCTATATTGGAAAGAATACTTTCATTCACCGACATGTGGGACGTCGACCATCCTGGTCCACCTGCCATGCACAAAATTATCCTGGTCTACCCCGGTCGTAGCGCACGCCCAACCTTTCCCACTGTAAGTTGTTCGGACAAAGGAACCATCATGACTTCGTTGAATTCCGCTTCTTCAAGAAAACTTACTGTACCCGCAATACTGCTACCACACGCGAAGACTAGATGGCACTATACCACGTCATATCACTGAAACCCACTAGCGCAAACTAGCCTGCCTAGGTCATCTATTTTGGAATGGAGGGAGTACGTCTCTGCACTGCTATGATTTTATGTTGCACGTCATATCACTGAAACCCACTAGGCCAAACTAGCCTGCCTAGGTCATCGACCGCTAAGCCTACAATTTTAGGAGCTAGGGCTATCGGTCGATCAACGAGGGATAAGTATAAGCGTACCACGAGCTCATCAGCCCCAACATTTCTCTTCGGTGAGTGTTTTGCAAGTACTATAGCTCGCATAGTAGCTAGCCTACTAACACTAAGAATCATCAAACAAGCCCTGCTGATATGATAAACAGTTCAAACTTACATATAATCATGCCATATATTACATCAATAGCTGGTGAGGACACATCTGTTTCCATAACTTGGAGAGGGTTCGCATGATTCATCGCATGATTCACTATCAAACAAAAGTAGCAAGATCCGCCCACACAAGACAGTGCACTAGCCCTAAGATGGTTTGATAACACACATCGTTCTAGTAATTAAACATAGGGCAATGCAAACTACCCTGAAGGATTAGCGCGACCAACTATTTCTTGTCATCGATCTCTCGGGCAATGACCACAACACGGACAATGGCATGGGAATCGATTTCCGGGGCGATGTCCACAGGACTGACCGCGACATCGGAATCGATCTCTGGGGCGATGTCCACAGGATGGACAGTGGCATTGGAATCGATCTCCAAGGCGATGCCAACAGGACGGGCCACGACATTGGAATCATCAAGGACGTCCACCGGCACCTGCACAACCCTAACATATTAGCAAGCACATTGCAAATAATCAAAAACCACAACTATGGTAATAAGCCATTATTTTTTACCTTGTGCAGCTCACCGGGGGATCTCATCCCCCCGGGGGCCATCTCCTCGTCCTCGATGGGGGCCATCACCTTGCCAGGGGAATACTGCTTCTCAACAGCGACTATCTCCTCAAACTCGGTCTTGAGCCTCACATAGGTGGCAATCAGAGTTCATAGGGTATGCACGGTGGGGCCCTTGCTGTTCTTCCAACTTCCTTTGAGGAGTTCGTCCGCCAACTTCCTCAACTCTTTGGCCAATGCTTGTTTCCTGGATTTCTTTGTCTCCATGGGTTGGCCTGCCAACATGGTCAACTCTTTGGTCGGTGCTCGCTTCCTGGAGATCGCTGTCTCCAGTGGGTTGTCCGCCGGCAACTCTTTGCCTAGTGCTCTAGGATCCATTAATGATCTGACAAACAAAAAGCAATTGAAAGGAAACCACAATCGTAATGAAAACAGGAAAAGAATAGGATGTGAGAATCGGTGGGTGCTTCGCAAAAAGAAGATTCTTGGAATGAAAATATAGCAGCACAACTGATTCGCCCACCTTTCCTTCATCGATACAGAAGAAAAATGGCAGAAGTGAGTAGCCTGGAGTGACGTTTTCTTCAAGAAAGGGAAGAAAGGGCTTGAACGAGTGTTCTAGTGAAATGATGGTTGCTTCGTCCAGTCCAACTTGGAGGCCACCCGACCACTGCTGGTAAAGGTGTGGGTTTTGTGATATGACGGGTCATGACGGCCACACCGGGGTTACAGGTGAGTCTCGACTGTAGCACCTCGCTATGATTTGGTGGATGGCACGCGAGCCCGGATGCTTTGAAATGTCCCGCATGTAGATAGAGCGGCTAGTCATATAGGAGTGCTCAATATTGTGCACCGCGACCAAGGCGGAGAGGAAAAGGAGAGAACTACGTAATTAATGCATGAGTTTAATTAGGGTAGTTTTGTAAAGTACGAGATACATTCCTCCAAGCGCAATTGCCTTGGTTCATGAGATTTGAGATTTGAACCCTATAAACTGGAAGGGAGGGTACTGTACACGGTGTAGTCTAGTCACTTGTTGAAATTTCTAGAAAGGCAAATACTCCTTTCCGGTTTACAGGGCTATACTACTCCCTCCGTTTAGGTGTGTAAGTCATCTTACGAAAACTAGTCCCAAAACACTTAGGCGCGGTGCATTAACTTCTACCTTGTTTCTTATTTCTTGACATATCAACTAATAAGAGATGAGAGGTGTGCATGCTTTTAATGACTTGCAATGGCTAGTTCATTGCATGTAATGCTATTAATTAGCAAATAAACATTGGTGACCCCAGGAGGAAATGGTGCTAAGCGCGTGGACCTATGCAGAATGAGTATCAACCAATGGATAATGGAGTTTAATTGTTAAACAATAGCAATTTTGTCTCATGCAAGAGCCTGGCTAGTACTCCAAGGAACCGCACCACGCGAGCGTTCGCAACTGCCACATTCGGGTTGCGCTTGGCTCTTCGCCTCTTCGAGAAGACAAACAATAATGATGTTACTCCTACTTCTACAGTATCGAATCCACTTCTGCATGTTCGTCCACCTCGTGCGGGAGGGATAGAGAAAGCTTCAACTTACTGCTCCTGCCTTTGCGTCCATGACAGGTGGGCCCAACAGGTGGTTGGCCCTCCTGTCATGCAGCCAAAGGCATGTGCAGTTAAGGCACCGGAGCTCAGTCCGTGAGGGAGAGGGCGTTATAGTAATCAAATTTCTCGGTCTTGTATGAGTTGACGAATATAGGGGTTGCTTGCTTGCTAGGGTTGCTCACTACGTATATATAGGCCGAAGCCTCCGTGCTTGCTTGCTAGGGTTGCTCTATTCACACACTCTCATCCCCTCCAGATTTAAACAAGATAGGGGTAGTAACACTGTCTTTCTCCCTTCAAAAACACTGGCTTTCTATCCTCACCGCTGGTTACAGATCCAGACGTATCCCCCTCCGCCGGTGAAGGGGAGGAGGGGCAGCGTTTAGGCCTTCGTCGACAGCAAGGGAGGAGACCCACTGTCGGCCGCACCATTATCTCTAGCCGAGCGCCGGCGCGGGAGGTCCTCCGATCCCTTCGTCATTGCCTGTGGGCGGATCCGGCCTCCCGCCGCCCACCTATCCACATCCCGACGACATTCAGGTATATCTTCGTTCGAAACCGCCTTAGCTCTACTTCCCAAGCTTGCTACGTTGCTGCATGTGCATCATTTTCTACCTCTCAGCCCCTCTCGATCGGATGGTCCAATGTCACATATTTTTTTCTTCTATTGTTAGAGGTAAAGCTACTTCATGGAGTCGAATCTTGTACTCCCTCCGTCCAAAAATAATTGTCATTGAAATGGATGTATCTAGATGTATTTTAGTTCTAGACACATCCATTTTGATGACAAGTAATTTCGGACGGAGGGAGTACTTGGTTCAAACAAGAAATAAAGCGGGGGTGGGGGAATTTAGTATGTACATCGGACTTGGTACAAACGGGAAGGAAAGGGGGTGAAAGTAGTACAGACTGGTCATCCAACCGGTCTCTTGGTCGAAAAGGGAAATATAGGGGTAACGCTGTACATAGTGGTATGACCAGGACTAGATTTGCTATCCACACATAGGAGTAGGTGGCTAGAGTGAACAAAAATGGGACCAACCCAGATATGTTTCTTGGATGTTTGTTTCTCGGGGCAACAAACTATGAATCACCACTTTATGCCCCTGTTTACGTACATGGTGCTGGACTGCTGGTGCACCCACTGTTATAATCCATGACAAGTTTAGCCAAATGTTTTTGCCTGTAATTGCTTGAGACTCTGACTGTTTCCTCTGTGCATTTTTGTGCAAACAGGGATATCCAGTTCACCTGGTTGCTGTTGTGACCTTTTGGTGCACTGCACAAAACTCTTCTTAAAAGAAGTGACGTTTGTGCTGTTTAACTAGAATGTCAGAATGGAACAGTTGGTTCATTTTGGTGGAACTGCACAAAGGGAGATCTGTGTTCCAATCCTCATCATCCATATTGGCGCCATAACCTTCCTTTAGGTAAGAATGATATTTAATGCATGTGTTCATCTCTATTTTCCGACTGCCATGAGAAAACAATGCTGTTCTTTACTAGTACACTTGTACTCCCTCACTGACAAAACCAATTCTGAATTACAAGGCCAATCATGTACTTGGTTTCACCAACTGGTGAGGAGAAAGAGAAACAGAGCATGAAGAGGAAGAAGAAGAAGAATAAACAGCGCCAAGGCGATCTTGCTGAAGCCAGAGGCCTCAGTCGAGGCCATTCAAGGGCTCCGGCAATGACTACCTTACATGTGAGACGATCCTCCAGGGAGCCCTTCCACTTCTGCTGTCTCACTTAATTAATTAGGAGTACTTAAGTACCACTAATTTATTACTGCCTAATATTCCTATTGGAGTTAAACAAATGTTTAGTAGGACCCTATGTTGAATCATGTACGTGTGTATGTTTGTCTATGGAGGTGAATCATGTGGTGGAGCAGGGAGGGAATATTATTACTGTCATGACATAATAGTGCTATTGTTTTGCATGTCAATTTATTGCCATTGGTTCAATGAGGCAATGTTTTGCATATTGTCCATCATGAATTTGATGCTACTGGTTGAGTAAGATGCTAATGTCTTCCTATCCTTTCTCACTAAGCTAATGAAGGTTTCACCTTGTTCCTACTTGTGCAAACAGGGATCATGTTGTGCCAATCATACATTAAATGTAACTACACAAGACAATACAATGAACTGTATCCCAGCCGGTGCTTTAACTCTGCTGGAAGTTCTTGATAATCTTTCGATATAATCTCAGCACTGGTAAAAAAGAGTGATTTCAACCATACATTTGAAGTGCACAAAAATATATACTATTGTGTGATTCTAGTGAGTGCTTTATCATCTCTTATGGGACTACATGAATAAGCTTTTTTTCTTAGGTTGGTACGGGCCTAAGGCCTTCATCCATATTAGTTTGCTGTCATCTCTATTTGTATCGTGCTACTGTCATGAGAAACTCCTTTATCTTTGCACGTTAAAGTTTTGCAACCTATGATAAATGGCAATGCTTTGAGTGTTGAGTTGAGCTAATTGGCACTGATTAAATAAAGTAATACCTCTCTTTAAGCAAGACTACTATGTTGCTAACTTTACCCATTAATATAATGAGGGTGCTTCTATTTGTTAGTGTATGTTTCATAAACTAGTCCCACTATTACAGTAATCTCACTCTCTCAATATATGTGCCAACAGGGATGCTCGATTTTGGTGGAATGCACAAAAACTTTGGGTGCTTCATTGCCTCGACAGCTTCCATCCTTTCCTGCCAGTCGCTAAACTCCGCATGCTTTCTTCCTTTGCTGTCAGTCGCTTGGATTATCTCGGCTTCCAGTCAAAGGAAATAGTAATTGATATGCTACCTCACTTGGTACTGGTCTTTATCCTGATTATTGTGCCTGTCATATGTATTGGTAATTTGGTATTGTGCTACTGTTTGCCGATTTCATAAAGGAGTAATTTGGAGCCTGAACTTGCAGGCAAATCATTACATCAGGTGATTTCAGTAGAACTGCACAAAATGATCAGATGGACAGGTACTTATGCTGCTGCTATGTACTCCAATGTTCACTCAGACAAGCATCGATGTTGACAAGAAGTGCCTATATTCATTCGAGTATCAACCGACGTCAACCAATTGTCAAACTTCAAGTGTTAGGAGAGTGAACGCCAAAAATATTTCTTGGTGCATAGCCCAGAAAAACTCAGTCCCGTCTTTGGTCCCAATTTGTGCCTTTTGGTTATCGACACATATGGTAGCAAACTATATGGCATGGAGTCTAAAGATTCCAGACAAGTTGGTTGATGCGTATATTCATCTGGCACTTAATCAGTCTGCACGCCAAGGATGCTCCATTTCAGTTGAACTGCACAAAAAATTTGGGTGGTTCATTTTCTCAACCGCCGCCTTTCTCGTCTTCAATGTAGAATTTTGGCGAGATACAAGACCAAGATGACCTAGTAAACTGGTTGGATGAAAGTAGTGGCCAAGTTGCTCAAACCTCCCTCGGCACGAGGCAACTATTTGAGGATAAACCTACAAGCAAAGTTCAGATTGTCGGTGCTGCCTCTTATGTACTCGAAAGTTTACTCGTACAAGAACTAATTTTAGCAAGAAGTTCCTTCGATTGAACACCATTTTCCAATCTGTACATTAGGTAATTAAAGTTTGTCCATTGATCATATTGGCTGTGATCTCAATCATTTGGATGCATACATATGCTGAGCTTGTGTATATATGAATCTTTTGAGTTGTTGATTGTGAATGTTGGCTATGGATATGAACGTGTCCTGTGAACCTGAGTTTGATATGAATGTTTACCTTTTCTGTTGTATTTGTGCGTGAACTTGTTAGTATGCCTACTATGGGGTATAAAACGCAGGTCCCTTATAAAAGTAATGCTGTGTCGAATTATCTTTTCCCTTCTAACCACATTATATATATTTATATTATTACTATTATCGTATATTTTATAGAGACTTATATATACATTATAAAAACATCCCAACTTATAAAAGTAAATGTTTAACGGAAGTTGGCAAGGAAAATCCTGGTTGTTTTTGACTCACATGCAAGGAAAATCCTGGTGATTGCGTACAAAAGCTTCCTAAGATTTTAAGGACCAATTTAATAATAACACGCTCATTTTTAGTTTGAGCAATAACTCGCTAATTTCTTAATTATATATATATATATAATGTGCCTCTCCGGTTTATTCTTTGATATTAATTGCTCCTTCTAACATAACATTATACTCCCTCCGTCCGAAAATACTTGTCATCAAAATCTTGTCCATTTTGATGACAAGTATTTTCGGACGGAGGGAGTATATATAACGAGCCCACCTAATACGTGTATTTCAAGGAAGTGCAAATGGGCTGGGATTTCTTAGAAAATATAAATGGGCGTGATTGACGCGAAATTATTTGTTCACCCAGCCCAGCAAATGGACTGCACATTCTAGAAAACACGGGTTAAATATATGCCACATTTTTGCAGGTTGACATGTGGGCCAATAGGTCGAAGCCTACGCAGGGCGTTGTCAACTTGGTCAACAAATGATTGTGTCATCCACATCCATTGGATTTATATCCAACGGCCAGCATGCACCTTCAATCTCTCGTCTTCTTCCTCCAGCGTCGCCGGGACCGCCTGGTCCGGCCTCCGGCGGCTAGCGGCTCTGCTTAGCACGCATCGCTGCAAAGCGCAACCCCACCGCCGGCCAGGCTATCCCTCCACCCCTCGACACCTCCTGTTATTCTCCACAGACTACTTCCCCACGCTGCAATAGAACTAGTTATAACCCTTCTCCTCCTCTCAATCTGCGACTCCACTGCCACGTCTTCCCATCTCCGAGTCGTTCCCGTCCGGGGCCTCGCCGTCGTCCACCGCCTCGCTGCGTTCGGTGCGGCGTGGTCAACAAACAAGAGTCATCGGAAGAGGACTTTACATGGAGAGCCTGATGGCTGGGACCCACGAGGTCCATGGTCGCACGCAAGGAAAGTTCCTCCTTATTAAGCTGAAAAAAATGTTTCCTCCACCTGATAGCTGGGACCCACCGGTTGTATCTTCGCACGGAAGGAAGTGCCTCCTTGTTTTGTGAAAAAAATTATTCATCCCATTGACAGCTGGGACCCGTCAGATTTGGTGACTGACTTGTGGGCCTACTAAGCGGACTTGTACGCATGGCTTTGTCAACTTAATCAACAAATGATTCTAGCAACTGGACCGTTGGATGTTAATACAATAGCCGTGCTCCTTCTTCAACCTCTGTTCTTGCTCCTGTCTCCCGTGGGCGGCACCGCGGCTGTGCTGCCGCGCACCCGAACCAGTGAAATTTCCCACTCCTCTCCATTTGTGACTCCACTGCAGCTTAATAAATAGCAACGTCTTCGGTTTTAGCCTGGTTTTTCGTAGATTAACCAGGCAATTCTCTTCTTCTTAATTAATCGACGAGGCAATTCTTTTGCCTCCGTTTCGAAAAAAATAGTGACGTCTAACTAAGCCAGTTAGTTAGATGCGTACACTTGGTGTAGTAGGATCTTTATTTAGTTTGATGCATACACTTGTTCTTTTTTGGTAGCCCTTTTGTAATGATGGCTGATGTTTGGTTTGGAAGAGAGAGCTACGTCTTCACTCTTCTGGCCTGCTTACTGCTTCTGTTGCACCCCCAGCCCTGGTTGCTGCTGCTATTTTCAATGTACAATCAGTAGTATATTTCATCTGCTGGTTGAATAAATGTGTTGTTAGTACGACAAACACAATGTTTTGGAAGTCGTTGCACAGTTTGATCCTTTAGTGCCCCGTACCGTACGTAGCGCATACTATTTATCATACGGAACAAATTTTTTTGAAACTCGGAACACATTTTCCACTTGTTGATAACATGCAGCCCACTGATGAAGGCCCAATAGAGAAGCCCATAATTAACTGGAGGGGAGGCTCTCACATGAATCTGGCCCAGGTACATGCTCATGGTCCCCTAAACATAAATAAGTAAATAAATAAATAAATAAAGCTAAATGCTCATGCACCAGTTCTTTGGGAAAATAGGTAGCCTAGTATTTATTTTTGAAGAATACCCAAGATAGGCCTATTTGTTTTCTCCGAATTACTGGGCTGCAAATCTTTCAAGATGAGGAGGGATGCATTCCGTCCTGGCTTAAGAGTATGGTTAATGTCTGTTAAAAGTAATATCAAAAGGGGTTGAAAATTCCAAAAAACTTATAGCAAATGGGATATAAGTTTCTTTTTTTTTGTTCTTCACTGATATCTTATACGTATTTCATTGGATTTAACATGACATAGTACTAATTTATTTTTTAAATTTGTTTTAGTATGACTATTAATTTTTGGATTAAGAATATTTCGTTCCCCAGCAAAAATTTGTGAATTTTCAAAATTTCCCACATATTTAGTTAATTTTTTGACCCTGGTACTGAGCAGAAAATGGCCAGCAATTCTAAAAATGGAAAACGGGCTGCAATAAATTCCATATGAATTAGAAAATGAGTAAAAATTATAAAAATAATAGCAAATGGGCTGTACACGCCACAGATTTCGAGGCTGACTTGTTTACGCAAGGCTTTGTTAGTGAACACACGATTCTAGCAGCAGTTAGTGTTGGATGTCTATCCAACGGCCAACGTGCTTCTTCAATCTCTGATCTTCCTGCTCCAGCCGCCTAAACTAGCGCCGGTGGGACTGCCTGCTCCCTCCTCTTGTGGCCCGTTGTGATGCCGCGCAGGCTTCCCCGGCCCACCCTACTCCCTCCGCTGGCCTGGCCGCACGCAATCAACTACCTCCTTATTACGCGAAAAAAATGATTCCTCCCACTGACATCTGGGGCGCACCGGTTGGGAGGCTGACCTGTGGGCCTACTAAGTTGATGCGTATGCAGGGCTTGTCAACTTAGTCAACAAACGATTCTAGCAGTAGTAACCGTTGGATTTGAATCGAACGGTCCTGCTGCTTCTTCAATCGCTGCTCTTCTTGCACCAGCCGCACAAACCAGCGCCGGGGAGACCGTCTGCTCCTGCCTCCAGTGGCCGGCTGTGCTGCCGATGAGGCCTCATCGCCCCCTACTACTCCTACCGCTAGCCAGGCCCTGCGGCGCCGGCAGCCTCACACCGCGGCCGAACCAGTGAACCCTCGTACTCCTCTCCGCGTGGGCATCCACTGCCGCGTCTTCCCCGGCTCCGCGTCGTCCCCTTCCTAGGCCTCACCGTCGTCCACCGCCTTGGTGCTCTCGGCGCGGCGTGGTCAATGTGGTCAACGACATTCCATCGGAAGAGTACTTTACGTGGAGAGGCTGACAGCTGGGTCCACGGCCACAGTCTAGTTTTTTTGTGATTTGACAAGTAAGTCGCTTTGTCAGGCCTGTTGGGCTGCAAATCTTTCAAGATGAGGAGAGCTTTCATTCGGCTGGCCGAGAAAATGGCCCATCAGTAATGAGAAATGGGATGTACATTTTTAAAACACATCAAACCGGCAATTAGTTTCAAATATCTTTTTTTATTTCGAGATTTGAAATTACATTAATTTTTATGCATGGCGAATTTGTTGGATTTTATATTGATATACATTTATTTTTAAAATTAGTTTGAATGTGAGTCGAAATTTCAGGATTAAAAACAGTTCGGACCGCACCGAAATATGCAAAATTTCATATAATTTTTTAACCGTGGCTACAATATGGCCTGTAATGCTAACAAAAAGAATATGGGATCCAAAAAAAACCTTAATAATTAGCAAATGGGCTATACATTATTAGAAATAATGGCAGATGGGTTGTATGCTGTTTTCCACAGATTTGAGGCTTTCCTAAAAAAAGGTTGACGCACAAGCAGTGACTGTTGGATGGCCATCCAACAGCCGTCATGCTTCTTCAATCTCTGCTCTTCCTGCTCCAGCTGCTCAAACAGGCCTCGCCGCCCCACCGTACTCCCACTGCTGGCCTAGCCATCCCTCTACTCACCCACACCTGCTGTTATTCTCCAGCGACGGCAGACGAACCAGTAAACCCTCGTACAGTCGTACTCCCCTCCGCGTGGGAAACAATTGCCGAGTTTTCCCTGCCTCTGTGTCGTTCCCTTCCTAGGCCTCGCCGTCGTCCACCGCCCTGGTGCTCTTGGCGCGGCCTGGTCAATGTGGTCAACGACCGACATGCATATGAAGTGGACTTTACGTGGAGAGGCTGACAGCTGGGTCCACGGCCGCACGCAAGGAAATGCCTCCTTATTATGTGCAAAATAATGATTCCCCCACCTAACATCAGGGACCCACCGAAAGGGCCTTTGTATTTCGTGAAAAAACTTTACCGCCGCTGACAGCTCGGACCCACCAGCTATATCTTCGCACGCAAGGAAGTGCCTTCTTATTACTCACAAAAAATGAATACCCCCCTGTTAGCTGGGACCTAGTATAGTGGCAGGCTGACTTGTGGGCCTACTAAGTTGACGGGGATGGAGGGCTTTGTCAACTTAGTCAATATGCACGATTCTAGCTCTAGTGACTGTACGATGTCCATCCAACGGCCGTAGTGCTTCTTCAACCTCTGGTCTTCTTGCTCCAGCCGCCCAAACCAGCACCGGTCGTGCCTCGTGCTCTGATACGTCTCCAACGTATCTATAATTTTTGATTGCTCCATGCTATATTATCTACCGTTTTGGACTATATTAGGCTTTATTTTCCACTTTTATATTATTTTGGGGGCTAACCTATTAACCGAAGGCCCAGCCCAAAATTGCTGTTTTTGCCTATTTCAGTGTTTCGAAGAAACAGAATATCAAACGGAGTCCAAGCGGAATGAAACCTTCGGGAACGTGATTTTCTCACCGAACGTGATCCAGGAGACTTGGACCCTACGCCAAGGCATCAGAGAGGCGGTCACGAGGGTGGGGGGCGCGCCCCGTACTAGGGCGTGCCCCCTGCCTCGTGGGCCCCTCAATGCTCCACCGACATACTTCTTCCTCCTATATATACATACATACCCCCAAACGAACAGAACAGGAGCCAAAAACCTAATTCCACCGCCGCAACTTTCTGTATCCACGAGATACCATCTTGGGGCCTGTTCCGGAGCTCCGCCGGAGAGGGCCGTCATCACGGAGGGCTTCTACATCATCATAGCCTCTCCGATGAAGTGTGAGTAGTTTACCTCAAACTTTTGGGTCCATAGTTAGTAGCTAGATGGCTTCTTCTCTCTTTTTGGATCTCAATACAAAGTCACCCCCTCTCTTGTGGAGATCTATTCGATGTAATCTTCTTTTTGCGGTGTGTTTGTTGAGACCGATGAATTGTGGGTTTATGATCAAGTCTATCTATGAATAATATTTGAATCTTCTCTGAATTCTTTATGTATGATTGGTTATCTTTGCAAGTCTCTTCGAATTATCCGTTTGGTTTGGCCAACTAGATTGGTAGTTCTTGCCACGGGAGAAGTGCTTAGCTTTGGGTTCAATCTTGCGGTGTCCTTTCCCAGTGACAGAAGGGGCAACAAGGCATGTATTGCATCGTTGCCATTGAGGATAACAAGATGGGGTTTATTTCATATTGCATAAATTTATCTATCTACATCATGTCATCTTGCTTAAGGCGTTACTCTGTTTTTAACTTAATACTCTAGATGCATGCTGGATAGAGGTCGATGAGTGGAGTAATAGTAGTAGATGCAGAATCGTTTCGGTCTACTTGTCATGGACGTGATGCCTATATACATGATCATGCCTAGATATTCTCATAACTATGCTCAATTCTGTCAATTGCTCAACAGTAATTTGTTCACCCACCGTAGAGTACTTATGCTCTTGAGAGAAGCCACTAGTGAAACCTATGGCCCCCGGGTCTATTCTCGTCATATCAATCTCCATCACTTTAATCTTGCTTTGCTTTTTTACTTTGCCTTTACTTTTTACTTTGCATCTTTATACCAAAAATACCAAAAATATTATATCTATCAGATCTCACTCTCGTAAGTGACCGTGAAGGGATTGACAACCCCTAATCGCGTTGGTTGTGAGTAGCTATCGTTTTGTGCAGGTACGAGGGACTTGAGCGTGGCCTCCTACTGGATTGA
Organism: Triticum aestivum; assembly: GCF_018294505.1. Classification (NCBI taxonomy): domain Eukaryota; kingdom Viridiplantae; phylum Streptophyta; class Magnoliopsida; order Poales; family Poaceae; genus Triticum; species Triticum aestivum. The sequence goes on along the minus strand of NC_057806.1, from coordinate 678,281,561 downwards.
TACCTTGGTTCTCAAAAACTAAGGGAAATACTTACGCTACTTTTATGCATCATCCCTTCCTCTTCGGGGAAAACCAACGCAAGCTCAAGAGGTAGCAAGAAGGATTTTTGGCGCCGTTGCCGGGGAGTCTATGCAAAAAGTCAACATACCAAGTACCCATCACAATCCCTATCTCTCGCATTACATTATTTGCCATTTGCCTCTCGTTTTCCTCTCCCCCACTTCACCCTTGTCGTTTTATTCGCCCTCTCTCTCTATCCTCCCTCTCTATTTGCCCCTTTTCCCTCGCCATGTCAGAACCAAAAAGAGTTGGGGGTTCTCTCCCAAGTTCTAGTGCTTTAGACAATCCTGCTATCTTATCTAAAGTCATAAATCAGAATGCTATAGAACAACTTGCCAGAGTTATCAATGAGAACCTTAGTAATTTTGATGAAGATGATTCTGGAATTTTTCGTTATTTACTTGATGAATCTCTGAAAGATGCTTGGGATAGGTATTAAGGATCCGGGCTAGCTATGTACCCCAATATCAAATTGAGGTTTACTTAAAAAGCTTGTATGTTGGGCTACCCGCTTCGTTCAAACAAGTTTTAGATTCTATTTTCGAAAGGGGTTTCCTTGAAGGGGACCCCATAGATACCTATGAGAGTATGAAAACAATATTTGGGCACCCCATTAACAAGAAAGCTGAAATCACATTTCTCTTGCTTTCTTACCAAAACGAATCTATTAAAGAGATAAAAGCTAGCCTAGATGCCAATTTCCGCAACATTCTTAATCTTTCTTCTACCATTAATGGACATGTAATTTGTCAAAATAGAAATATTAATTCCATAGATAACAAGTTTGCTCTCTTTCTCTCTAAAACCAAGAATGGCAATACCTAGATCTATCCTCGCTTTTATGCCTAGCTAGGGGCGTTAAACGATAGCGCTTGTTGGGAGGCAACCCAATTTTATTTTTATTCCTTGCTTTTTGCTCCTTTTTAGTAATAAATAAATTATTTAGCCTCTGTTTTGGTTGTGTTTTTTTGTGTTTAATTAGTGTTTGTGCCAAGTAGAACCGTTGGGAAGACTTGGGGAAAGTCTTGTTGAACTTGCTGTAAAAAACAGAAACTTTAGCGCTCACGAGAACTGCTGTCATTTTTATTTGAAGAGTGCTATTTAGTTAATTCTTTTTTATGATGATTAATAGATAAATTCCTCACGTCCAGAAATTTAGTTTAGAATTGTTGGTGTTCCAGATCTTGCGCTACCTACAGATTACTACAGACTGTTCTGTTTTTGACATATTCTGTTTTTCGTATGTTGTTTGCTTATTTTGATGAATCTATGGTTAGTAAAATAGTTTATAATCCACAGAGAAGTTGGAATACAGTAGGTTTAACACCAATATAAATAAAGAATGAGTTCGTTATAGTACCTTGAAGTGGTCTTTTGTTTTCTTTCGCTAACGGAGCTCACGAGTTTTCTACTTAATATTTGTGTTGTGAAGTTTTCAAGTTTTGGGTGAATTCTTTTGATGGATTATGGAACAAGGAGTGGAAAGAGCCTAAGCTTGGGGATGCCCATGGCACCCCCAAGATAATCCAAGGACACCAAAAATTCAAAGCTTGGGGATGCCCCGGAAGGCATCCCCTCTTTCGTCCACCTCCATCGGTAATTTACTTGGAGCTATATTTTTATTCACCAACATGATATGTGTTTTGCTTGGAGCGTCTTGTATTATTTGTGTCTTTGTGTCTTAGTATGCCACAATCATCCTTGCTGTACAAACCTTTTGAGAGAGCCATACATCAATTTAAATTTGATAGAATACTCTATGCGCTTCACTTATATCTTTTGAGCTATGTAGTTTTGCTCTATGTGCTTCACTTATATCTTTTGAGCATTATAATTTTGCTCTATGTGCTTCACTTAGATCTTTTAGAGCATGGTGGTGGATTTTTTAAAATAAACTATTGATCTCTCATGCTTCACTTAAATTATTTTGAGGGTCCCTTAATAGTATGGTAATTTGCTTAATAATAACACGCTTGGTATTCAAGATTTGTGAAACTTTCTTTTGAGTGTGTTGAATACTAAGAAAAGTTGGATGCTTGATAATTGTTTTGAGATATGGAGGTGATAATATTAAAGTCATGCTAGTTGAGTAGTTGTGAATTTAAAGAATACTTGCGTTAAAGTTTGTGATTCCCGTAGCATGCACATATGGTGAACCGTTATGTGATGAAGTCGGAGCATGATTTATTTATTGATTGTCTTCCTTATGAGTGGCGGTCGGGGACGAGCGATGGTCTTTTCCTACCAATCTATCCCCCTAGGAGCATGCGCGTAATACTTTGCTTTGATAACTTCTAGATTTTTGCAATAAGTATATGAGTTCTTTATGACTAATGTTGAGTCCATGGATTATACGCACTCGAACCCTTCCACCTTTGCTAGCCTCTCTAAATACCGCGCACCTTTCGCCGGTATCATACACCCACCATATACCTTCCTCAAAATAGCCACCATACCTACCTATTATGGCATTTCCATAGCCATTCCGAGATATATTGCCATGCAACTTTCCACCGTTCCATTTATTATGACACACTCCATCATTGTCATATTGCATATCCCGGTACACCGCCAGAGGCATTCATATAGAGTCATATTTTGTTCTAAGTATTGAGTTGTAATTCTTGAGTTGTAAGAAAAATAAAAGTGTGATGATCATCATTGTTAGATCATTGTCCCAGTGAGGAAAGAATGATGGAGACTATGATTCCCCCATAAGTAGGGATGAGACTCCGGATGAAAAAAGAGGCCAAAGAAGCCCAAATAAAAAGAGGCCATAAAAAAGAGAAAAGGCCCAAATAAATAATAAAAAAATGAGAGAAAAAGAGAGAAGGGACAATGTTACTATCCTTTTATCACACTTGTGCTTCAAAGTAGCACCATGATCTTCATAGTAGAGAGTCTCTCATGTTATCACCTACATATACTAGTGGGAATTTTACATTATAGAACTTGGTTTGTATATTTCAATGATGGGCTTCCTCAAATTGCCCTAGGTCTTCATGAGCAAGCAAGTTGGATGCACACCCACTTAGTTTATTTTTGAGCTTTCATATACTTATAGCTCTAGTGCATCCGTTGCATGGAAATCCCTACTCACTCACATTGATATCTATTGATGGGCATCTCCATAGCCCGTTGATACGCCTAGTTGATGTGAGACTATCTTCTCCTTTTTGTCTTCTCCACAACCACCATTCTATTCCACCTATAGTGCTATATCCATGGCTCATGCTCATGTATTGCGTGAAGATTGAAAAGGTTTTGAAAAAGTTAGAGTATGAAACAATTGCTTGGCTTGTCATCGGGGTTGTGCATGATTTAAATACTTTGTGTGGTGAAGATAGAGCATAGCCAGACTATATGATTTTGTAGGGATAACTTTCTTTGGCCATGTTATTTTGAGAAGACATAATTGCTTTGTTAGTATGCTTGAAGTATTATTATTTTTATGTCAATATAAACTTTTATCTTGAATCTTTCGAATCTGGATATTCATATCACAATTAAGACGATTTGCATTGAGATTATGCTAAGTAGCAGTCCGCATCAAAAAATTCTCTTTTTATCATTTACCTACTCGAGGAAGAGCAGGGATTAAGCTTGGGGATGCCTGATATGTCTCCAACGTATCTATAATTTTTGATTGCTCCATGCTATATTATCTACTGTTTTGGACTATATTGGGCTTTATTTTCCACTTTTATATTATTTTGGGGGCTAACCTATTAACCGGAGGCCCAACCCAGAATTGCTGTTTTTTGCCTATTTCGGTGTTTCGAAGAAACAGAATATCAAACGGAGTCCAAACAGAATTAAACCTTCGGGAACGTGATTTTCTCACTGAACGTGATCCATGAGACTTGGACCCGACGCCAAGGCATCAGAGAGGCAGTCACGAGGGTGGGGGCGCCCCCCCTAGGGCGCGCCCCCTGCCTCGTAGGCCCCTCGATGCTCCACCGACGTACTTCTTCCTCCTATATATACATACATACCTCCAAACGAATAGAACAAGGAGCCAAAAACCTAATTCCACCGCCGCAACTTTCTGTATCCATGAGATCCCATCTTGGGGCCTGTTCCGGAGCTCCGCCGGAGAGGGCCGTCATCACGGAGGGCTTCTACATCATCATAGCCTCTCCGATGAAGTGTGAGTAGTTTACCTTAGACCTTCGGGTCCATAGTTAGTAGCTAGATGGCTTCTTCTCTCTTTTTGAATCTCAATACAAAGTTCTCCCCCTCTCTTGTGGAGATCTATTTGATGTAATCTTCTTTTTGCGGTGTGTTTGTTGAGACCGATGAATTGTGGGTTTATGATCAAGTCTATCTATGAATAATATTTGAATCTTCTCTAAATTCTTTTATGTATGATTGGTTATCTTTGCAAGTCTCTTCGAATTATCCGTTTGGTTTGGCCAACTAGATTGGTAGTTCTTGCCATGGAGAAGTGCTTAGCTTTGGGTTCGATCTTGAAGTGTCCTTTCCCAGTGACAGAAGGGGCAGCAAGGCACGTATTGCATCGTTCCCATCGAGTATAACAAGATGGGGTTTATTTCATATTGCATGAATTTATCTCTCTACATCATGTCATCTTGCTTAAGGCGTTACTCTCTTTTTAACTTAATACTCTAGATGCATGCTGGATAGCGGTCGATGAGTGGAGTAATAGTAGTAGATGCAGAATCGTTTCGGTCTACTTGTCACGGACGTGATGCCTATACACATGATCATGCCTAGATATTCTCATAACTATGCTCAATTCTGTCAATTGCTCAACAAAAATTTGTTCACCCACCGTAGGATACTTATGCTCTTGAGAGAATCCACTAGTGAAACCTATGGCCCCCGGGTCTATTCTCATCACATCAATCTCCATCACTTTAATCTTGCTTTGCTTTTTACTTTGCCTTTACTTTTTACTTTGCATCTTTATACCAAAAATACCAAAAATATTATATCTATCAGATCTCACTCTCGTAAGTGACCGTGAAGGGATTTACAACCCCTAATCACGTTGGTTGCGAGTAGCTATCGTTTTGTGCAGGTACGAGGGACTTGAGCGTGGCCTCCTACTGGATTGATACCTTGGTTCTCAAAAACTGAGGGAAATACTTCGCTACTTTGCTGCATCATCCCTTCCTCTTCGGGGAAAACCAACGCAAGCTCAAGAGGTAGCATGCTCCTGCCTCCCATGGCCGGCTGCAATGCGGCGGAGGCCTCACTGCCCCCTACCACTCCCACCGCTGGCCAGGCCATCCCTCTACTCACCCACACCCCCTGTTATTCTGTGGCGACGGTAGCCTCACACCGCAGCGAACCAGTGAACCCTGATACTCCTCTACGCGTGGGCATCCACTCCCGCGTCATCCCCGGCTCCACGTCGTCCCCTTCTTAGGCCTCACCGTCGTCCACCGCCCTGGTGCTCTCGGCGCGGCGTGGTCAACGTGGTCGAGGAACGGCTTCCATCGGACGTGGACTGTACGTGGAGAGGCTGACAGCTGGGTCCACGGCCGCAGCAAGGAAGTGCCTCCTTATTACGTGCAAAATAATTATTCCTCCACCTGACAGCGGGGACCCACCAGACGGGCCACCGTATTTCGCCCCCCTGACTGCTGGGACCCACCAGCTACATCTTCTCACGCAAGGAAGTGCCTGACAGTCGGGACCCACCTGGTCGAAGCGTACGTAGCGTTTTCATTCTGGTCGCGAACATGTATGTACATATATACTAGTGGATGTAGAGGCACACACGTGTCGTAGTAGAGGCGGCCAGGGTGCAAGAAAGAAAATACGGTCACGTATGTGTACATACGGGCGGGGTCTCGAACGCCTACTCGCGCATTCATACGGTCAGGGCTCGTGTACATGGCTGGGTCGGAATGGAGAAACAACATCGTCGTCGTGTTCATGGGGAGGCAATGGAATGCGTCGTGTTCATGGGGAGGCAACGAAATGTGTCGTGTTCATCGGGAGGCAACGGAACGCATGGGAGCCAACCGGCTGGGTCGGAACAGAATGCATGGTTGTGTTCATCGGTAGGGCTTGGACGGAACATGCGATGGAAACGAGGCCTGGCATACCGCACAACGGAGGAAATGTTCCTCCTACATTCAGAACGGGGTCCTATTGATCGGGAGGGGTCTGGCGTACCGCCAAACGGAGGAAACGGACCTCCTACGGTCGAAACGGGGGTCCTGTTCATCGGGTGGGGTGTGGCGTACCGCAAAACGGAGGAAACGGACTTGTGTTGGAGCGCTACGGTCGAAATGGGGGTCCTGTTCATCGGGAGGGGTGTGGCTACCGCAAAACGGGACTCCACGAGATACTGTTCATCTCCACCATCGACCCCCTCCAGCCTCCACGAGATACTGTTCATCCATCGTCGACCTCCTCCAGCCTCCACCTGCGACTGTTCATCCACGGGCTCCTGTTCATCCAGCCTCCACCGCACACTACTCCACCGGCTACTGTTCAACCAACCCTCTCCACGGGCTCCTGTTCAACCACCCCTCCACGGGCTACTGTTCATCCTGCCCTCCACCGTCTACTGTTCATCCATCCCTCCACGGGGTGGTCCTGTTCATCTAGCCCTCCACGGGGTCCTGTTCATCCAGCCCCAACCGGCTCGATCGATCGGGGTCCTGTTCATCCAGAGGCAACACCACGGGGTCCTGTTTATCCACCCCCACCGGGAACTATTCATCCAAACCTCCCCCCCGCAACGCTCACTGTTCATCCAGAGGCAGCATCGATCGGCTTCAGTTAGCAGCAGTAGCGAAGGAATCGCTCGATCGGGTTCAGTTAACAGCCATCAATTGATCGCTCGGGTTCAGTAACGCGTAGCCTGCAGTGTAATCGCTCGGGTTTAGCTAGAGCCCAACGCCTCGCTGGGGTTCAGTTAGAGCCAATGCCTCACACACACACGCGCGTACGTGTACGAGAGAAGCGCACATCGCTCGGCCCCCGACCTCCCACCGTAACCGGGAACTCCCCGAAATTTTCCTCGCCCTCGCTTCTACCACGGTTTTTTCCGTCATGGATGGCCCAAAGAATGTCATGCAGCTGCGTCTCCGGCCCGCCCAGCATGAAAAGCCCATTTTCTGTCATGATACGAATTGGACGATCTTAATGTGAGTGGCATTGTCATGTTGTAATTTTTTGGTGACATCCGACAACATTAAATCTTTGTGTTGAAAATTTATATATCGATGAGCTTGATGATGATCAGGAAAACAACTCGGAGATCTCGAATGAAGATTACATTAGTCAGTTATGGAAGTGAAATTTTTTGTTGGCATGCAAATTGAATATCTTCTGGAATAATATATGATAAGTAATTATGTATTTGAGTTGTATTTTTCAGTTCATTTCCGAATGTCATAATGCGTACGAATATTAAGGTGAACCCGACGCAGAGACAGACCTTAACAACGAATCATTAGATGCACCTGATTCTAGGGAGTCCCAGTCGTCGGTCACCATGAGTGAGGTATGTGTGTAATCAATGTTCTATGAAAGTAATGTTAAACCATAAAAAATTGTTTTCATGGCTGTGGTTTGATTGTGTAGGTGACACAAGATGATGGGGCAAAGAATGTCCAAGATACTGCCAGTGCAGATGATAAGAGGGATATGTTCATGCAGATAATGGAAATGACCTTTACGTCTCACGATGATGCGTATGATTTCTACAGCAGCTATGCTAGAGATAATGATTTCAACATTAGAAAGAATAAGGTCAGGTATAGAAAAACCGAGTCACATCATATGCGTTATAGGTGGTTTGTTTATTCCAGACAAGGGAAACATGACAGCAAGTTGCTAACCAAGGAAGGACACAGCCGTAGGCTCAGAGCCGAGACACGTTGCTTTTGCGAAGCGCACCTGACCGTCAAGCTTGACCAAAAGCGTGGGGTTTGGGATGTTGAAAGTTTTGAGGACAAGCATAGCCATATGTTGGCAGGACCGGACGAGGTTCCTTTTCTTTGGTCCCACAGAAAAATCAAAGAGTACCAGAAGCATGAGATAATGTCCATGGGAGCTGCAGGGATTAGAGTTCATGACATGATGGATTGCTTCATCAGCAAACATGTATGGTACGGCGGTGTTGGTTTTACCAGGCGTGAAATATTCAACCTTGGCGCCAGGGAGAAGAGGAAGCTGCTTTCAAAAGGTGATGCTGCCATAGCCATAGGCATCATGGCCAGTAGGAAGCAGAGGGATCCTAGATTCTTTTTCGAGTACAAGCTGGATAAGGAAGGACATTGGAATAGGATGTTTTGGTGCGACTCCCAGTCTCGTCATGACTATGAGGACTTCGGCGACGTGCTTGTATTTGACATCACATACAAGATGAACTACTATGGTATGCCATTCATACCTTTTGTTGGTCTTAACAATCAATGGAAGACCACTGTTTTTGGTTGTGCCATAGTTTCGGATGAGACCGAAGAGACATACGTGTGGCTTCTGTAGACTTTTTTGAGGTCCATGTGTCAAAAGATGCCTAAGAGTGTTATCACAGATGCTGACACTGCGATGATCAAGGCAATTCGCGAAGTCTTGCCAGACATGTGGCACAGTATATGTACGTGGCATATAGTAAAAAGTATGAAGATTCACCTCAGTCGCAACTCCCTGAAGGAGTTCCGAACTCTTCTATACTACAGCACGTCCACGACCACATTTGAGGAGAGATGGCACGCATTTCCAAAAGATGGCAGTCGGAAAAAACTGTAACATGGTTGAGACGGATGTATAAGAGGAGACTGTGGGCCGCGGCTTATCTAACAGAGGGGTTTTGGCTTGGCATAAAAAGCAACCAGCGGAGTGAAAGCCTGAACTCATTCCTTCACCTCCACCTAGACGGTGAAATGACCCTGGTGGATATGATTTTGCACTATGAGAACGCCGTTGTGTGTATCCATGAAAACGAGGCGCGAGATGACTGCACGGCCTCACAGAGTTTACCGGTGCCAGTTACTAGCTCGAGGGAACTTGAGATAGCTGCTTCTCACGTCTTCACTCCAGCAAGCTTCTATATGTTGCAAGATGATCTTAGAAAAATTGGCGGCATGGAGATTGTAGAAATTAAGCTGGGAGACGGATCATAGCAGTACATCGTGGCCTGGAAGAATAACTGGAAGCGCCGTTTTTGGGTGGAGTATACACCAGTAAATTCCGCAGAAACTACAAGGTGCAGCTGCAGAAGAATGATTCGAAAGGGTCTACCTTGCAAGCACATATTCCATGTACTGAAGCACTTGAACATATCTGAAATACCATAGTGTTCAGTTCTTGTTTGGTTCATGAAAGAAGCAAGGTTGGGACTGCCCGTGAGGCACACAAGCGATCTGTTGGGATTTGGTTGGACTGGGGCCGGTGAAAGAATGAAATATAGCGAGGTCAGTGTGTTAGCGTTAGAAGCTATGCATGCGGCATGCAAACACCCTGCTTTGTGGGATCAGTTACAGGAGAGTTTGAAGGCGGTGATATCTAAGAGTCATGAGTATGATCTGCTACAGGAAAATTTGATCAAGCAAAGAAATGACATCAGTAAGTGTGCATTTGAATATGTGGACGATGGTGAAGGCAACATGATTGCGGTTAAAGATCCTATGAAAGTGTCAAGCAAAGGTGCAACAAAGGTAGATGAGAGCCGCCCTGTCTCGAAGAATGGTAGACCACTCTCTTTTGATGAGTTGAAAACCCGGTGCGGCGCTTACAAATTGCTAGGACACACTAGACATAGCAAGAAATGCAAACTAAATCAGAAGTAAGTGTTTGTATGCATTGTGGATTATTAAATTTTTTATCATTCATTAACTTAGCTTGTCTTTTATCATGTGCAGAACGGTGGAGAAGGAAGAAGAGTAGAACATTTTCTTCAATTATTTATTGTGTTAATCGGGCGGCTCATACTTTGGCTAAGGTAGCTGTAGCTATTGTGTTTCTTTGGTTAGGAGGCTTTCGTCCCCTTATTGTATCCTTAGTGTATTAGCAGACGAGATCCCAGACTTTGTTTAAATAAAGTAAGATGTTTCCCTCAAAACAAAAATCAAAAAAATTATTTACTTTGTTATGACCGGGGCGGGAGGTAGAAATAATATCGTACATTTCCCCTCCCCATGTCCTAAATGCCATTAAATAAGTAATTGTACCACTCTCCTCCCCACCACGCACTCACCCACCTCCCACGGGTGCCGGTTCGATCTCCCCTCTTATCCACACCTACAGTAGATCGAGAAAACCCTCGCCGGCGACCGCTGCAGCCGCCTCCATGGAGAGAATCCTCGGCTGGCAGAGAGAGATGATGGAGCTCGCCGACGATGATGAGGGGTGGAACGCAGTTGACGGAGGTGTGTGGCTGGTTCCCCAGCACGGAGATGTTGGTCAACCACGCGCGTGGCCTCATCAAAGACCTCACCGACGGTGAGAAGAAGCGTGCCTTCCCCTATGGCCGCGGCGTCCCGCCGGCTCTCCTCCTCGTGTGGGCAATGCGAGAGGCCACGCTGAGCGACTCCCCTATTCATCGCGCAAGGTGGTGGATGTACCGCTCCAACACCATGATGCTACGGCCAGATCCAGCACGCGTCGCGTCGTGGGCGGAGCGCGTCAACATCGAGCTCGCTCTCCCTGCGCCCGTCAGCCCGGACTACCAGGTCCGCCACATGACAAGCCAGTCCTGCCGTTGGGCTCTGACGTCGTGGAGGACGACGTGGAGGAGGTACTGGTCATCCCTGATGACCATGAGGAGGGCGAGGAGGACGCCGTGCAGATGGTAGCGCCGGTCGCCGTCGAGGGTGGCAAGACAATGCCCATTGACGTCGAGCTCCTTCCCCTCCTCCCTGATATAGTGAAGGTGGAAGAAGAGGAGGTGGCTCAGGATCAGGTGGCGCAACTGTTGAACAGGATGGCGGTCAAGAAGAAGGCTTCTTCGTGTGTGGTGCGCCGCTCACGCCGCCTCAAATTTCTGTAGAAGTGAAGATGGGCATAGTTGCTGAAGGAGGAGGAAGCTGCTGGTTATCTTTAGTTAGGTATGCTGTTATATGTTTCAGCATATAAGTTAACATTATTTTGGGTTTGATGTTGGTTAGGTATGCTTTTATATGTAAGAATATAAGTTATGCAATCGATACGGTTTGGTCGGGTTCTTTGTGGCTGAAGAACTGAATATCTATTGCTCACCCTAAGTGTCAAGTTCAGTTAAATTTCAGAATATTGAATATGTACTGTTGCTTTGCTTCAGCGTTGCATCAAAGGTGTAGGTGCTGCTAGATGTTGCTCCTATGTTGCAATAAGACAATGAACTGGGCTGCTGCATAAATCAGTAGTGTTGCTAGGTGATGTGCCCATGTGCATCACTTACCAAATATAGAACATGACAAAAGTGCATTGTTTGCCAAATATAGAACATGACAAAAGTGCATTGTCTGCCAAATATGGAACATGCCAAAAGTGCATTTTCTACCAATCATGATGGCCCCATGTTATTTATGTTGCAATCTCTATTACACTTTGCCCATAAACTGAATAGCAAATAATTCACCAGCATTTCATCATGTCAATTACAATGATGTCAATAACTTTATGAACAATCTACTTGCTAACTATGACATCAATCATAATGGCAAGCAGGCCAAGATACAGAAGACTCCAAATCCTAAAATCCTATCCCTATAGAGCAATATTTCCTTGTGCATCTTAACCATTGCCCTCTTTTCTTTCTCATTCCTTTTAATTTCAGCTTCATATTCTGTAATCTTAGTCTCTAGTTTCTTGTTCTTCATGGCAAGATACTTAATGACTGACTTTGCTTTGCTATCCCACTCCCCATCAACCCATTCAACATACTCAGAAGTGATATCATCCTAAATAAATCATGAGCAATTCAAGTCAATTTATAACTGAACTTGTCACTGCAAGCGTTAAACACTGAACTTTTTTGCAGCTTGACCGCAATAGCAGTACTAGTTTGAAGATCATGCTCAGTAGACTAACCTCAAACACACATCCCACAAATGCGCTGCCAAAATTGTCTGCATCTATGCAGACACGTCCACCAGGAGTTTCCTGATGACCACATAGATGGAGCTTGTCATGGCCATAGGTCATGAATTGTGGGTGATAATGCTAGGATGTAAAGAACAACGGTAAAGAACTTACCTTTTTGCCACCAAAGTGTAGCACTGAAGAAACCCTAGCCGTGGGTTCTCCCGGCCCGCCGCCGCCCATGAAACCCCCGTCCCCTGTTCCACTCGATCCGCCTTCACTGCCTCCTGTGCCACCGCTCTTCTCACCGCAGCCACTACCGCCCGACGCCCAGCTCGCTATCATGCTTTCACCGTCGAGATTTGGAGGCGCAAATGGAGAGAGATGGCTAGGGATTTGGAAAGGTAAATGAGAAAAGGGGAAAGATTGATGTGAACCTAGCAAAATTGGCTGGTGTAGCGCTGCCAGCACGATAGGCCGCCTGTGGGGCCCCTCACATGGTTAGATGGACCGTGCCTGGCATCATGGTGAGTACAAAAAAAGTTAATTATCATACAATAAAAAACAATGGGTTTGTAAAACAAAATAGAAAAACATGATGCCTTATAACACGCGATAGAGCCAACGAGCTGACATGACTAATTTTCATCTGTGTAATATTACGTTTTGGCTCGATATATTTACTTAGCTAACATGACTACTTTTCATAATCATGTGATGAGGGGGAATTACCAGGAGATTATGCAAGATGATGACATGCAGATAGCTAAGGCATAAGGCTAAGCTTGGTAGAGTTTTTTTAAAAAGTAAAGAATGTGATTTTTTTATATGAAACTTAGGAGAGCAGAAGAGAAAAATAGAATGCGATACTATTAATGTGAAAAATACAATTATAAAAAATTGGAGAATGAGAAAAATATTAAGCAAGAATAATTGATAAGTGAAGCCAAAACTTTATTGGTACGACCAAATTGTCTTCTACGAGCGAATTGTATGACTGAATCGTGTGGTACGAGCGAATTGTTTGACAGACACATAGACATGTATGTGTCCCAATATTCGAGATGCCCTGTTTATTACAGAAAAATGATAGAAACCCTAAGATAATCATGTCGTCGAAACCTTCGACCGGACTAAATCCAAACCACTAAAACTTGAATCTTGCATGCCGCATGAATTCTTCAGGCGCGCCTTTTCCTTGCGATTTCGCGAATTTTGTTCTTCACACACTCCATCGTGTTCGAAGATGACATAATCAACTCGGCAACGAAACGTCTTCTCCTTGCGTCAACGGTGGCCTGCCAAAAATGACATAAAGGTTACATGAACCGAAGTTGCTACACGACATACTAGCTAGTCTACAAACGTAAATAACAACATACCTGTGAAAAATCGCGGGTCATTCGGTCCATGTCCCAATGTTCTAGACATTTTGTGACAAAAAGGCCACAAGAGTTCCTAGTACATATGCAAATATTAGTGGTGGGCAATACGAACATGTGTGTTGTTGTTTGAATGTGCATGATGTCCTATTAACTCACCCATCCTCTTGCTGGGGCATGTCATACTCCTTGATAGGCCACTTACTTACGTCCGGATATTTCCCTGGTGTAATAAGATTTGCTAGGTGCATATCGTGGGCTATAGCCATTCGCTATAAAGAGGATAGTGTTAAAGAGGAATAATAAACAACATGTAAGACCAATGGTACAAATGTTGGTTATATTACTAGTGCTTTCACAATCTTTTCTGTCAGGTCCAGAGGATGGAGCGAATCGAGAACTTGGAATTCTTGCTTGATCAAGTGCATGACCACGGTTATCCAGTGGGCATTGTCGATATTCAATGCGTTATACATCTACAGTGCAAAAAACCATTGTGGATCAAATGAAATACTTGATGAAATGTCCTATAGTGAAGAATTACAAACATAGCGTACCTTATCATGCACAATATATTCTTTCGTGACTCTATTAACTGCTCCAGCTTTGGACAGAGCACTATCCATGTTGCAGCTCGATGGCAATGATCATCTCGTGCGATAGCACGATCTACAAGGAATTTGAACCTCCACGCTGGACAGAGGTAACGATCATGACCAACGCGCAGCTCCAAATGTCCCATATAAGCATCAATAACCTTCATAGAATATCAGGGCATTACATGTTGATTGATTGAGACATAGATTATTGAGAATTTTAATAACAGGAAATGCAAGTAGTAATTACATCGTCCGACAGCCATCTGTCGAATCCTTTCGGAAGTCAGAGATATGCCACACCCTTCACTGTAGTAAACTTTCTTCCCCTTATACTTCTCGGTGCTAGCAACTAACCCGACAAATGAAACAGCTGCATCAATTATTTCCAGCGTCAGCTCATCTGCCACAACCTCCGGCTCATGATTTTCAGAAACAGAGCTGCATGAAAAAATATGAACGTCAACAATGGTGATCATATGCATTCGTAGTATATAACAAATTAAGAAAGTTAGTTATGATACCTCTACTAGCAGTAGTAGTACCAGAGGGTTTCTGACCATGGTTGGTACGCCTGCTGGGCTTGTCAAGTGCGTAGGGGGATTCAAATTTCTGAGGAATGATCCGCTTGCGCTTACCGGACATAACTTCCTCATCCTTATCGATTGTTGCACCCTTTTTCCATTCGCCTTAGCCATGAACTTGCTGACAGAAGATGGACAAATGTCTATGTCCGATGAAGGTGCTTGAGTAGAAGTACCAATGACCCAAGGGTTTTCGGATATAGCGCCACATTCATCATTATGCTTAATAGGTGAAGCTTCCTTGTGTCCATTCATCTTCGATGGGGTTTTCTGTTTGGCAAACAAAATCATGTGAACATTTCAGCACGTAAATAAATTAAAGGAGAAAATTATAGACAGAAATATATAGACATAATATCTTAGGTGTGGTTTTATGGTTGGCAACCACTTCATCAGGCTGCGTCATGTCAATGACAGGCTCTCCGCGTGAGTCTAT
This sequence comes from Triticum aestivum, assembly GCF_018294505.1. Taxonomy (NCBI): domain Eukaryota; kingdom Viridiplantae; phylum Streptophyta; class Magnoliopsida; order Poales; family Poaceae; genus Triticum; species Triticum aestivum. Next base: position 678,266,511 of record NC_057806.1, on the reverse strand, counting down.
GTCATCCTTGTACACGAATTCCTTCTTTTCATATGGACCGTTCTCGAACGAATCCAGTTCTTCATCCACATCATTGTCCGCAGATGGCACGACAGCAGTCGGCTTGTACATGACACCTGATTTGTTCAACTTCTCCAACAACCTATGCAATAGAAATATAAATTTAGTAATGCTTGCATGGTTTAAAACAGGAAATATACTGTAAACTAGAAAGTTAGGGTGTGACACCTCAGCAACTTGATTAGGGATTTGCCACATCTTGGTGTGTATGAAGTCCATGCACCGCTTCATTAGAAGCTCCATCAAATCTTCTGACATTGGGGCTATCGTCGACTTCTTTGCGTTTCCATTTGCAGGCTTGGTTTTTGGCTTCATGGTAGGCACATTATTTGGGATTTTGGGCTCCTGCGCCCTATACTCTTTGGTGATATTATTTTCGATCTGCATGCAATATTGAAGTACATGTGATGAATAAAAAATAAATATTATTAAGTTACAAAACATTTAAGAAAGACAGAACACAATGACTTACCTTGACGTTACCACGACCGCGTCCATTGTCATAATCAAACCGATCTCTCCTAGTGGCTGCACCTTCTGTCCAATTCCTCATAAGAGGTTGTATGGACAAGTTGGGATTATAGGCGCATTCGCCTTCGACAGGTTGCACCTTCTTCCAGTACAAGTACTACAAAAAAATATAAGGATTTTGAGTTAGTACAATACATCACATAAAATTGCAATAATATACTAATTGACATTATGCAACAGGTCTCATATGTGTACCTGCAACAGAGCCAAATTGCCTTTCGGCCATTGGTGGAGGTGTTTGCCTTTATTAACTATGCGAAGGCAATCAAGGAGAACACGCAGGGTGAACGCATTCCAGTTAATCGTTGAAATACGTTTCACATCATCTACCAAAGTGTAGTACTGCTTTGGCACAATCTTTCTCGACATGGGAGCAATAATTGTTCCTAACAGGACAAGGACTACTTTCCGAAGGAAATTGTCGTCGATGGCTTTACTTTTAATTATGTCCTCAATGAGATTATATATCACTATGTTTTCTGATGTCTTACTGAGAAATTGTGGCGGCACCCGCTCCTTGAAGTCCTCGCCTTCTTCAGTTAGAATGTCCGAAGCGGACAGTCCTTGGTTCTCGAGGTTAAAAATGCACTCGACGTCGACCGCACCGAGAGTCACCTCCCCAACCTGCTCTTGTATAATGAATCTGGCCGTGCTGGCCTGAAAATTCTCAATCATATAACTAATCAGTAGGGTACGCATCTTAATAGATGGTATCTGTAGCATGCTGCGCAATGTTGTATCAGCCACTCTAGCGCATTGACCGCTCGATAGAGCGGCAACAAGCTTGCACCATTTTTCAACAACGCATACTATTTCTCCATTCAACTCGTCCATCCTGTTGAAAGAAAATATATAACTTCGTGACATTAGCGAACACTATTGCAAAAATAACAATAGACATGCAAAAATATAAAACTTTCTGGCAGTAGCTAACACTAATGCAAAAATAACACTAATGCAAATATAAAACTAGCACCATGTATACTGCAACATGCAGCCAAGTGTGTGCTGATATGAGGCAATAAAAAAATAACTACAATTGGTAATTGAATTTACTTGCATCTGATCAAGTTCTTTGAGTATCAGATAAATTATGTAATCAATAAATCTAATATGGTAAACTGTTACTAATTCGTCTGGTTGTCTTATTAACAGGGTGACAAATTGATCAGCTGTAAATAACTACAGTCTGTAGCAATGGTACCTATTTGAGGTTCATCAACATCTAATGCTTATAACTCTTTAATGCTCTACGTGCACAATAATATAATTGGATCATGTGACAAAAATATAATTGGATCATGTGACAAAAAGCTATTGCATCATGCTTCTCGAGAAACAACATCTTATTCTATCCATGCTATAAAGAACCAAAGATTTAGTTCATCTACGCCATCTGGTCAGAACGCATCTAGTCGAGTTGATACTAGTTGAAAATATGTGGTAAACCTAAGTCCATCAAAGCAACAAGACGGAGGAACTAGCGTGCTATGAAGGCACGAGGTAAGGAGGACAACTTACTTGATCGGTCGACGAAAATGAAAGAAGTCGGCGATGCATTGTCGACGTAGTTCGTCGAGGTCGGCCAGCACGTGCGAACGACCTTGATCTTCTTGGGGTTTTGTGGCGTGTGGGATGCGGCGGACGGAGCTGTCGACGACTCGCCGGTAGGAGGTGATCTAGTCGACGGCATGTGCGAGGAGGTGGAGATTATATACGAGGTCGACTCCTAGGCCGTCGTAACTTCCCTGTGGCCAATCTCGTGATCTACATTTTCCTCCGTTGAAGCGAGGATGAACGTGCTCCTCAATCATAGGGATTAGGAACATATGGATTAGCACGATCCTGGAATTGTGTAACAGAACGGCAACTACTCCCGTGATCGACGTGCGTGTGATCGACGTGCATGGAAAGCACAGCATTGTGGGCCCCCACAATATGGATCCAATAGTTATTTGCGGTCTGGGCCGGCCCACCTACCTACATTGTTTCTTCTCTCAAAATAAATACCATTGGTTCTTCCCTCAAAAAAAATCTTTGTGACACCAATTAGTTATCGTATACTTGTATGTGTTCAACAATATTTATAGTATCTCTATCATTTCTACAATATTATATATTCAAATGTATTGTTCCTCTTTCCCTTTTAATTTGGTTTTCCTGTTATTTTATGTTTTATTCTTCTTATTCCTAATTGTTTTTTCATGTTTCGTAATTCCATATCACTTCTTCTCATAGTTTTCAATTTCATTTCAAATATGTATGATTAAATGTTGTCCTATTTATAACTACCTAATTGGTGGGACCGGCACGGAAAACCACTTTCAGACCTGCCCTCCGGCAGACCCGAATGATCCTGCTTGTACATGGTGCATGTGGAGGCATGCATGAGATGACCCCAACTTTTGAGACCATGTGGGCATGGCCAATGTGGTCCCCCAGGCAGGTGTGCACAAATTCAGACACAAAACGCACGTTGCGTCACGTGGGGGCAGTGTTGTAGGGTTTTGTCGCTGGAAAAACCCTAGAAAATGCATCGAGTGTAGGAAATGAATGATACTTGTCATGCATGCATGCCACGGTCATAAATTTGGGATCATTTGGTGGGACCGGGAAGGAAAACTACTTTCAGACCTGCCCTCCGGCAGACCCGAATGGTCCTGCTTGTACATGGTGCATGTGGAGGCATGCATGAGATGACCCCAACTTTTGGGACCATGTGGGCATGGCCAATGTGGTCCCCAAGGCAAGGTGTGCACAAATTCGGACGCAAAACGCATGTTGCGTCACATGGGGGCAGTGTTGTGGGGTTTTGTCGCCGGAAAAACCCTAGAAAATGCATCGAGTGTCGGAAATGAACGATACTTGTCATGCATGCATGCCATGGTCATCCTAGGGTGTGTATAAAGTTTGGGATCATTTGGTGGGACCGGGAAGGAAAACCTCTTTCAGTCTTGCTCTTCGGCAGACCCGAATGGTCCTGCTTGTACATGGTGCATGTGGAGGCGTGCATGAGATGACCCCAAGATACGTCTCCGTCATATCTACTTTTCCAAACACTTTTACCCTTGTTTTGGACTCTAACTTGCATGATTTGAATGGAACTAACCCAAACTGACGTTGTTTTCAACATAACTGCCATGGTGTTATTTATGTGTAGAAACAAAAGTTCTCGGAATGACCTGAAAATTCACGGAGCTTATTTTTGGAAAATATAAAAAATATTGGCGAAAGAATCAAGGCCTGGGGGCCCACACCCTGGGCACGAGGGTGGGGAGCGCGCCCTACCCCCTGGGCGCGCCCCCTGCCTCGTGGGCCCCCTGACGCTCCACCGACCACAACTCCAACTCCATATATTCGTCTTCGGGGAGAAAAAAATCAGAGATAAGGATTCATCGCGTTTTCCGATACGGAGCCGCCATGAAGCCCTAATCTCTCACGAGAGGGCTGATCTGGAGTCCGTTCGGGGCTCCGGAGAGGGGAATCCGTCGCCATCGTCATCATCAACCATCCTCCATCACCAACTTCATGATGCTCACCGCCGTGCAAGGGTAATTCCATCATAGGCTTGCGGGATGGTGATGGGTTGGATGAGATTTATCATGTAATCGAGTTGTTTTGTTAGGGTTTGATCCCTAGTATCCACTATGTTCTGAGATTGATGTTGCTGTGACTTTGCTATGCTTAATGCTTGTCACTAGGGCCCGAGTGGCATCATTTCAGATCTGAACCTATTATGTTTCCATGAATATATGTGAGTTCTTGATCCTATCTTGCAAGTCTATAGTCACCTACTATGTTTCATGATCCGGCAACCCCGAAGTGACAATAATCGGGACCACTCCTGGTGATGACCGTAGTTTGAGGAGTTCATGTATTCACTATGTGTTAATGCTTTGGTCCGGTACTCTATTAAAAGGAGGCCTTAATATCCCTTAGTTTCCGCTAGGACTCCACTGCCACGGGAGGGTAGGACAAAAGATGTCATGCAAGTTCTTTTCCATAGGCACGTATGACTATATTCGGAATACATGCCTACGTTACATTGATGAATTGGAGCTAGTTCTGTGTCACCCTATGTTATGACTGTTACATGATGAACCGCATCCGGCATAATTCTCCATCACCGATCCAATGCCTACGAGCTTTTCACATATTGTTCTTCGTTTATTTACTATTCCGTTTCTACTATTACAATCACTACAAAACCCAAAAATCTTACTTTTTCTACCGTTACCGTTACTTCCATATTAGTTTGCTACTAGATACTTTGCTGTAGATACTAAGTTATCTAGGTGTGGTTGAATTGAAAACTCAACTGCTAATACTTGAGAATATTCTTTGGCTCCCCTTGCATCGAATCAATAAATTTGGGTTGAATACTCTACCCTCGAAAACTGTTGCGATCCCCTATACTTGTGGGTTATCAAGACTATTTTCTAGCGCCGTTGTCGGGGAGCATAGCTCTATTCTTTGAGTCACTTGGGATTTATATCTGCTGGTCACTATGAAGAACTTGAAAGACGCAAAAAAAATTATCCCTCAACTACGAGGGGAGGTAAGGAACTGCCATATAGCTATGCACTTGATTCATCTTCTGTTTTGAGTAAGCTTGTGACACCTAAACCTGCTTCTGCTATTCATTTTGATATGTCGCATGTTATTGATGATGCCACTTCTGCTATGCATGATACTTATGATGAAACTACTTCTATGCTTGATACTACTGTGCCACTTGGTGAATTTCTCGATGAACAACTTGCTAGGGCTAGAGAGAACGAAATTATTGAAACTGATAATATTGATGAAAGTGATGATGAAGGCTCTCCCAATAAATATGAATTGCCTGTTGTGCCTAAGGGCTATGTTATGGATGAAGAGACTAAAAGAGACTTTCTTGCTTGCAATGATAGAAGTGATCTTAAGAAATTATTAGCTAAGCTTAAACAAAAAACTCTGAATGCTAGAATGAAATATGATCCTGCTTATGCTACTTCACCTATCTTCGTTACTGATAAGGATTATGAATTCTCTGTTGATCCTGATATGATTACTTTGGTTGAATCTGATCCTTTTTATGGCTATGAATCTGAAACTGTCGTGGCACACCTTACTAAATTAAATGATATAGCCACCCTGTTCACTAATGATGAGAGAACTCGCTACTTATATATCCTTAAAATATTTCCGTTCTCATTAAAGGGTGATGCTAAGATATGGTTTAATTCTCTTGATCCTGGTTGTGTGCGTAGTCCCCAGGATATGATTTATTACTTATGTGCTAAATATTTCCCTGCTCATAAGAAACAAGCTGCTTTAAGGGAAATATATAATTTTGTGCAAATTGAAGAAGAGAGTCTCCCACAAGCTTGGGGGAGGGTTCTCCAATTACTTAATGCTTTGCCTGATCATCCTCTCAAGAAAAATGAAATACTTGATATCTTTTATAATGGACTAACCGATGCTTCCACAGATTACCTGGATAGTTGTGCTGGTTCTGTTTTCAGGGAAAGAACACCGGAGGAAGCTGAAATTCTATTGAATAATATATTGACAAATGAAAATAATTGGACACTTCCTGAGCCAACTCCTGAGCCTATTCCTAAGCCAACTCCAAAGAAGAGAGGTGTTCTATTTCTCAGTCCTGAAGATATGCAAGAGGCAAAGAAATCTATGAAAGAAAAAGGTATAAAAGCTAAAGATGTTAAGAATTTACCTCCTATTGAGGAAATACATGGTCTTAATTTACCGCCTGTTGAAGAAATATATAATCATAATTCATCACCTATTGAAGAAACACATGGTCTTGATAACCCAACACAGGTAGTAAAGGTAAATTCTCTCTATAGATTTGATGAAGGTGATATTCCTCACTATAAGTCTGCTAGACAGTGCTTAGATGAGTTTGACAATTTTATTGTTAAACAAGAAAACTTCAATGCTTATTTTGGTAGAGAATTAAAACACAATTCATATATGCTTGAACACTTGGGTGATTATATGTCTAGAGTTAAGGGTGAACTTAAAATCATTAGTAAACATGCTTCTATGGTTACCACTCAAGTAGAACAAATACTTAGATCTCAAAATGATTTGCTCATTGAATTGAATAATAAGAATAATGACTATGCTGTTAGAGTGGCTACTAGAACTGGTAAGATGACTCAGGAACCTTTGTATCCCGAAGGCCATCCTAAGAGAATTGAGCAAGATTCTCAGAGAAATAATATAGATGCACTTAGTCCTTCTAAAATGAAGAAAACGAAAAATGATAGGACTTTGCATGCTCCTAGTGAACCTATTGTTGAACCACCTGAGAATCCAAATGATATTTCTATTTCTGATGCTAAAACACAATCTGGTAATGAACATGAACCTAATGATAATGTTAATGATGATGTTCATGTTGATGCTCAACATAGCAATGATAATGATGTAGAAATTGAACCAATAGTTGATCTTGATAACCCACAATCAAAGAATCAACATTATGATAAGAGAGACTTTGTTGCTAGGAATCATGGTAAAGAAAGGGAGCCATGGGTTTAGAAACCCATGCTTTTCCTCCCAAACCATCCAAGAAAAAGGATGATGAGGATTTTGAGCGCTTTGCTGAAATGATTGGACCTATCTTTTTGCATATGCGATTAACTGATATGCTCAAAATGAATCCTTATGCTAAGTATATGAAAGATATTGTTAGAAATAAAAGAAAGATACCGGAAGCCGAAATTTCCACCATGCTTGTTGATTATACTTTCAAGGGTGGAATACCTAAGAAACTTGGAGATCCAGGAGTACCCACTATACCATGCTCCATTAAAAGAAACTATGTTAGAACTACTTTGTGTGATCTTGGAGCCGGTGTTAGTGTTATGCCTCTCTCTTTATATCGTAGACTTGATTTGAATAAGTTGACACCTACTGAAATATCTTTGCAAATGGCCGATAAATCAACTGTTATACCTGTCGGTATTTGTGAGGATGTGCCTGTTGTGGTTGCAAACGTTACTATTTTAACGGACTTTTTTATTCTTGATATTCCCGAGGACGATAGTATGTCTATTATTCTTGGAAGACCCTTTTTGAATACTGCAGGGGCTATTATTGATTGCAACAAGGGCAATGTTACTTTTCATGTTAACGGTAATGAGCACACGGTACACTTTCCGAGGAAACAACCTCAAGTTCACAGTATAAATTCTATTGGAAAAGTTCCATCGATTATTATTGGAGGTTTTGAATTTCCTCTACCTACTGTCAAAAAGAGATATGATATTCTTATTATTGGTGATGTGCATATCCCCGTTGAGGTAACATAGTGTTATTCGAAATTTCTCTGGTTCCATGTTATTCGGAATGAGTTTGTTAACAAGACTTGATCAACCTTATTAGTGGATTCCTTTTGATGAGCATGAGATGGATGAAACTAGAAGGCACAACCTCCTGTACCCTCCTTTTACTTTCTGTTATTTAGATTAAATAAAGTAAAAAATAGTATTTCCTGTCTGTTTTCTGAATCATCCGTGCAATATAAAAATACCCCGAAAATAAAAGTTCTCCAAATGCCCCGAAAATGAGATATGATTTTTTTCTAGAATATTTGAGAATATCTGGCACTAAGAACATAGCAGGGGAGCAAGTACCTAGGCACGAGGGTCCAGGGCGTGCCCACCCCCCTGGGCGCGCCCCCTGCATCGTGGGTCCATGGTGGCTCCCCTCCACTTATCCCTGCACCCACACACTTCTTCTTCCTCCCAAAAAAATCACCATCCAGCTCAAGCATGAGTTCTAGCTCATTTTGTTATGATTTTCGATCTCCTTGCTCAAAGCACCTCTCACAAAACTGCTTTGGGGGATTGTTCCTTGGTATTTGACTCGTCCATTGGTCCAATTAGTTTTTGTTCTAGTGCTTTATTCTTTGCAAATTTGTGCTGCCTAGGTGACCATGTTCTTGAGCTTGGATGTCAAATTTATATGGTCCCAAGTAGTTCTAATGCATGATGTAGGCCCTAGGCACTTGTAGGAGTAGTTGCTATCAATTTTGTTGAGTTTGGTTCACTTTTATTTGAAGTTACAAAAAAAATTAGAAATTTTTCAGAGGAGGAAATATGTTTAGGAAAATGTATCAAGGTGGTTCTTCAAGGAAGCAAGGACCCAAGCTTGCAATGCGCGATGCTGACGATGAACCACCTAGGGATGCTCTAGTACGGCCTTGTGAGTGGCCTTCGGAGGACTTCATGGATCAAGCTGGAATTAAGGAATAATTTAACGCATACTTGTGTAATGCTGGTCTTGAGAGCTTCGAGGCCGATAAGTGCCGTCAGTACCACTATCTCACTAGTTCCTTTGTGAGGAGGTTTGAATTTTCATCTTCACGTAATTCTCAAACTGTCCTGTTTGATCTTTATGAAAATTCTTATACTATGGACTTAGAGGATTTTACTACCGCTTGCAAACTTCCACAATGGGGTAGCACTAGTGAACCCTGCAAATCTGAATTTAGAGATTTTCTTGCTAGTATAACTGTGGGGGAATCTAGAGACATAGCAAAAGCTACCATAGGGAGCATTCATTTTCTTGCTATACATTATTTTGCTCTCTTCATAGGTAGGTGCATAAATGGTAAGGATGAAGCATGTCCCATATGTGTCCCTGACCTCAGTGTTCTCAGGAGTGCTGTGTTCGGAGATAAACATTATAATTTGGGAGCCATTGTTGCACGTAGGTTGCATAATAATAGATTTAATGGAGATTTCTTTGCTGGAATCTATGCAATCCGTTTAGCTATTTTTCTTGGTGTAACCATATGTGAGGATGATATTGAGTTGCCTTCGACTTATTTAGATTATGAGGCTATGGTTCGTCATCAGTTTGTTGAGAGGAATGATCAGTTCCTCTAGTACCGACTAATCTTTGACAGACGACACACCTATCACGTCGCTCTCCCTGCCTCTACTTTCTTTGACTTTCAGGCAAAGAGGAGATATTTTATAACTAGAGAGGAGGCGGAGGAGTATAAGAGGAGGGCTGAGATAGCTCGCCTCCAAGCTGCAGCACACGATGCAATGACCGCTGCATCTCAGTACGACCCCAACTACAACTTTGGATATCCGCCAGGCCAGCCGTGGCAATAGACCAACTTAGGCCAAAAGCCTAAGCTTGGGGGAGTACGTATTTCTCACTGACATTACATTTACATTTACACACTCATTGCTAAATGTCGGTGCCCATACTTTTTCACTGTAATATCCATGCTAGTTTATTTTCCTTCTGCTTTTATGCTTTCTTCTCGTGTGTTTGATAAACCTTGAGAAAAACCATAAAACTAGTAGTAGCTTTTAGCTAGTTTATTGTCTTGGTGTAGAAGTAATAATTAAAAAGAAAACCCAAAAATATTTCATGTTCTTATTTTGCTTGTTGGGAGCTTTCCCGTGTAAATAGTTTTATTTCTTTTCTTTTCTTTTCTTTTCTTTGGGGGTCGTTAGGAGAAGACCATGATTAAATTTTTGAAGTGGCTCTTATATGCAATATTGTTGATTGAACCAAGAGTCCATATTACCTTGTCTTCTCCTGTTTACTGAATGCTCACAGATTCCAGCTTAGTCCAATGGACGTGCACTATTATTATTATTCACATCATTCGGTTGTGCAAGTGAAAGGCAATTATGACAATATATGATGGACTGATTGAGATGAGAGAAGCTGGTATGAACTCGACCTCTCTTGTTTTTGTAAATATGATTAGTTCATCGTTACTGATTCATCCTATTATGAATAAACATGTTTGCAATGACAATTAGAGATTATAGTTGCTCATGCCATGCTTAATTAGCTAGGAGTTTATAATGGTTTACCTTGCGTGCCAACATGCTATTAAAATGGTTATGAGGTGGTATGATGGGGTGGTATCCTCCTTTAAATGATTCGAGTGACTTGACTTGGCACATGTTCACACATGTAGTTGAAACAAATCAACATAGCCTTCATGATATTTATGTTCATGGTGGATTATATCCTACTCATGCTTGCACTCAGTGTATATTAAGTTTAATGCATGTTCATGACTGTTGTCGCTCTCTAGTTGGTCGCTTCCCAGTCTTTTGCTAGCCTTCACTTGTACTAAGTGGGAATACTGCATGTGCATCCAATTCCTTAAACCCCAAAGTTATGCCATATGAGCCCACTATACCTTCCTATATGCAGTATCTACCTGCCGTTCCAAGTAAATTTGTATGTGCCAAACTCTAAACCTTCAAATGAAATTTTGTTTTGTATACTCGAATAGCTCATGTATCAACTAGGGATGTCCTTATCTTCCATGTTAGGCGGGTTATTCTCAAGAGGAGTGGACTCAGCTCCTCACTTACGAGAAAATGGCTGGTCACCGGGATGCCCAGTCCCATGCTTTATGCAAATCAAATCAAATTAATTGCAAACAAAACTCCCCCTGGGACTGTTGTTAGTTGGAGGCACTCGTTGTTTCGAGCAAGCCATGGATTGATGCTTGTTGGTGGAGGGGGAGTATAAACTTTACCATTCTGTTTGGGAACCGCCTATAATGTGTGTAGCATGGAAGATATCGCCATCTCTCGGTTGTTATGTTGACAATGAAAGTATGCCGCTCAAAATATTATTTATCTCTATTTCAAAATTGAGCTCTAGCACCTCTACAAATCCCTGCTTCCCTCTGCGAAGGGCCTACCTATTTACTTTTATGTTGAGTCATCGCCCTCTTATTAAAAATCACCAGCTGGAGAGCACCGCTGTCATTTGCATGCATTGCTATTAATTCATATTGGGTATGACTAGATCTCTTTTACCACGAATTACAATATTTAGTCAGTCCTTGATCTTTAAAGGTGCTCTGCATTTATGTTTTGTGGTCTCAAAAAGGGCTAGTGAGATACCATCTTGTTATATCATATCATGATTGTTTTGAGAAAGTGTTGTCATCCGAGATTTATTATTATTGCTCGCTAGTTGATTATGCCATTGACATGAGTAAACATGAGACCTAAATGTTATTGTGAATATGGTTAGTCATAATCTTTGCTGAAAACTTGAATGTTGGCTTTACATATTTACAACAACAAGAGCAAACAGAGTTTGTAAAAGTTTTTCTTTATCACTTTCAGTTTATCAACTGAATTGCTTGAGGACAAGCAAAGCTTTAAGCTTGGGGGACTCTATCTTGCATGATTTGAATGGAACTAACCCGGACTAACGCTGTTTTCAGCAGAATTGCCATGGTGTTATTTATGTGCAGAAACAAAAGTTCTCGAAATGACCTGAAACTTCACAGAGCTTATTTTTGGAAAATATAAAAAATATTGGCAAAAGAATCAAGGCCAGGGGGCCCACACCCTGGGCACGAGGGTGGGGGCACGCCCTACCCTCAGGGCACGCCCCTGCCTCATGGGCCCCCTGTCGCTCCACCGACCTCAACTCCAACTCCATATATTCGTGTTCGGGGAGAAAAAAATCAGAGAGAAGGATTCATCATGTTTTACGATACGGAGCCACCGCCAAGCCCTAATCTCTCTCGAGAGGGCTGATCAGGAGTTCGTTCGGGGCTCTAGAGAGGGGAATCCGTCGCCATCGTCATCATCAACCATCCTCCATCACCAATTTCATGATGCTCACCACCGTGCGTGAGTAATTCCATCGTAGGCTTGCTGGACGGTGATCGGTTGGATGAGATTTATCATGTAATCGAGTTAGTTTTGTTAGGGTTTGATCCCTAGTATCCACTATGTTCTGAGATTGATGTTGCTATGACTTTGCTATGCTTAATGCTTGTCACTACGACCCGAGTGCCGTGATTTCAGATCTGAACCTATTATGTTTTCATGAATATATGTGAGTTCTTGATCCTATTTTGCAAGTCTATAGTCACCTACTATGTGTTATGATCCGGCAACCCCGAAGTGACAATAATCGGGACCACTCCCGGTGATGACCGTAGTTTGAGGAGTTCATGTATTCACTATGTGTTAATGCTTTGGTCCGGTACTCTATTAAAAGGAGGCCTTAATATTCCTTAGTTTCCGCTAGGACCCCGCTGCCACGGGAGGGTAGGATAAAAGATGTCATGCAAGTTCTTTTCCATAAGCACGTATGACTATATTCGGAATACATGCCTACATTACATTGATGAATTGGAGCTAGTTCTGTGTCACCCTTTGTTATGACTGTTACATGATGAACCGCATCCGGCATAATTCTCCATCACTGATCCAATGCCTATGAGCTTTTCACATATTGTTCTTCGCTTATTTACTTTTCCGTTGCTACTGTTACAATCACTACAAAACCCAAAAATATTACTTTTGCTACCGTTACCATTACTTCCATATTACTTTGCTACTAAATACTTTGCTGCAGATACTAAGTTATCCAGGTGTGGTTGAATTGACAACTCAACTGCTAATATTTGAGAATATTCTTTGGCTCCCCTTGTGTTGAATCAATAAATTTGGGCTGAATACTCTACCCTATAAAACTGTTGCGATCCCCTATACTTGTGAGTTATCACCCCAACTTTTGCGACCATGTGGGCATGGCCAATGTGGTCCTCCAGGCAAGGTGTGCACCAATTCAGATACAAAATGAACGTTGCGTCACGTGGGGCAGTGTTGTAGGGTTTTGTCGCCGAAAAACCGTAGAAAATGCATCGAGTGTCGAAAATGAACGATACTCAACATGCATGCTTGCCATGGTCATCATAGGGTGTGCATAAAGTTTGGTCTCAATTGGTGAGACCGAGAAGGTAAACCTGCTTCTAGTACATGGTGCATGTGGAGGCATGCATGCAATTGTCCCAACTAGATTTGATTTAATAATATTTCAAGTATCAAACAGAAAAGAAAATTTATAATTAGGAAGGACAACATATTATCTTACATTTAAAAAACAATTCAAATGTAAAAAAGATAAGATCTATTAGAATGAAGAAGTGAAATAAAAGATAACATATTATCTTACATTTTGAAAATATTTCAAATATAAAGAAGAGAGCAAATATTAGAATGAAGAAGTGAAATAAAACAGAACATTTTATTTTACAAACTAAAAACGTTTCAAATATAATAAAGATAAGAAATATTAGAATGAAGAATTGAAATAAAACACAACATTTTAGTTTATATTTCGTAAATATTGGAAATATAAAAAAGAGAACGAACACATGAAATAAAACACAACTGAATTTGGCATATTTTTTAAATTTTAGTAAACACTGTTCGAAATAATATAGAAAAAAGAGATTTGATTTTAAATATTATAAATATAAACAAGAAAAGAAATTTTGGAGTTAAGAAGTGAAAAACAAAGAGAATATAAAACAGATCAGCGCGCGGGTAAGGCTGCCCTGGGCTAGCCCGCCCGAATTAGGCCCAAGGCAGAGCCGCGCAGGGCACATCGCAGCGCACAGCCGTGGGGTGGTGGGAGTTTAGTCCCACCTCGCCAAGCGAGAGAGCGCCGCACCGGTTTATATACCCGGCTGCGACTCCCCTCCCAAGCTCCTATCATATGCAGGCAGTACATTGCCTAACTCTCGTCCCCTCTGCCCCATGGGGCCTAGTAGCAGCAGAGATATTCTACACCACGGGCCTGCATCCTGGCCCATGAACGGCTGGGTTCCTAGTTGTATGCAGGCCGTGGTGTATAAATTCTCCTGCTCTGGTAGGTGGCCACTTTTTTTGGCATATTTCCATGTGTTTTGATCTTCAAATCACACACTAAATTATACACATGCTCACTTGCATTCAATACACATTTTTTTGTATATATGACAAGTTAATGTTTTGAACTTCAAATCACCTAATAAATTTTACACATGCTCACTTACATGTAATACACATGGCTATTAATGGGATTTCAACAAAAATGAGGCCGTGGTGTATGAATTCTGCTCCCACATGCATTCCATGGTCATGGTAGGGTGTGCATAAAGTTTGGGGTCATTTGGTGGGACAGGCAAGGAAAACCTCTTTCAATCTTGCCCTCCGGCAAACCCGAATGGTCCGGCTTGTACATTGTTCATGTGGAGGCATGCATGAGATTACCCCAACTTTTTCGGAGCATGTGGGCATGTCCAATGTGGCCCCCCAGACAAGGTGTGCACGAATTCGGACACAATACACACGTTGCGTCATGTTGGGGCACTGTTCTAGGGTTTTATCGCTGCAAAACGCCTACAAAATGCATCGAGTGTCGGAAATGAATGATAGTTGCCATGCATGCTTGCTATGCTCATCGTAGGGTGTGCATAAAGTTTGGTATCAATTGGTGAGACCGAGAATAAAAACCTGCCTTTAGTACATGCCGCAAGTGGAGGCATACATGCAATTGTCCAAACTAGATTTGATTTAATAATATTTCAAGTATGAAACAGAAAAGAAAATTTATAATTAGGAAAGACAACCATGAAAAGTGAAATAAAAGACAACACTATATCATACAATATTTAAATTTATAACTGTCAGAACAAAGAAAAGAGGAGAATATAGAAAACAGAAGAAAATTTTGAATGAATAAGTGCAATAAAAGACAACATATTATCTTACAATTAAAAAATAATTCAAATATAAAAAAGATAAGATCTATTAGAATGAAGAAGTGAAATAAAAGATAACATATTATCTTACATTTTGAAAATATTTCAAATATAAAGAAGTGAACAAATATTAGAATGAAGAAGTGGAATAAAACAAAACATTTTATCTTACAAACTAAAAATATTTCAAAAATAATAAAGATAAGAAATATTAGAATGAAGAATTCAAATAAAACACACCATTTTAGATTATATTTCGTAAATATTATCAATATAAAAAAGAGAATGAACAAACGAAATAAAACACAACAGAATTTGGCATATTTTTTAATTTTAGTAAACACTGTTAGAAATAAATATAGAGAAAAGGAGAATTAATTTTAAATATTAGAAATATAAACAGAAAAGGAAATTTTGGAGTTAAGAAGTGAAAAACAAAGAGAATATAAAATAGATCAGCGCGCAGGTAAGGCTGCCTTGGGCCAGCCCGCCCGAATTGGGCCCATAGCAGAGTCGCACAGGGCATAGCGCAGCGCACGACCATGGGGTGGTGGGAGTTTAGTCCCACCTCGGCAAGCGAGAGAGCGCTGCACCGGTTTATATACCCGTCTGCGACTCCCCTCCCAAGCTCCTATCATATGCAGGCAGTACATTTCCTAACTCTTGTCCCCTCTTCCCCGTGGGGCCCACTAGCAGCAGAGATATTTTGCACCACGGGCCTGCATCCTGGCCCATGAACGGTTGGGTTCCTAGTCGTATGCAGGACGTGGTGTATGAATTCTCCTGCTCTGGTAGGTGGGCACTTTTTTGGCATATTGCCATGTGTTTTGATCTTCAAATCACACACTAAATTATACACATGCTCACTTGCATTCAATACAAGCTCAATAAGGCACTGTATGGCCTCAAACAAGCCCCTCGTGCTTGGTATGACACACTCAAAGACTTCCTGAAGAGCAAGGGCTTCAAACCTGGTTCCCTGGATCCCACACTCTTCATGAAGACATATGATGGTGAACTGTTTGTGTGCCAAATATATGTGGATGACATTATCTTCAGCTGCACTAATCAAAAATATAGTGATGAGTTTGGACACATGATGCAAGAGCAATATCAGATGTCCATGATGGGTGAGCTGAAGTTCTTCCTTGGTCTTCAAATACGGCAGCAAGGCAACGACATCTTCATATCTCAAGAGAAATACCTCAAAGACTGCCTAAAGAAGTTTGGAATGCAAGACTGCAAAGGTTACACGGCGACAATGCCAACCAAAAGTCATATGGGTCCTGGCGCCAATGGTAAAGAGTTCGATCAAAAGGTATACCGCTCCATGATTGGTTCTTTACTTTATTTATGTGCATCTAGGCCAGATATCATGCTTAGTGTTTGCATGTGTGCCTGATTCCAAGCGGCACCAAAGGAATCGCATCACTTAGTTGTGAAGCGAATTCTTCAATATTTGGCTTACACCCCAACACTAGGATTATGGTATCCAAAGGGCTCAGAGTTTGATCTAGTTGGATTCTTGGATGCTGATTATGCTGGTGACAAGGTGGATCGCAAGTCTACATCAGGCACATGTCACTTTCTGGGACGATCACTTGTTTGTTGGTCTTCAAAGAAGCAGAACTGTATATCTCTCTCCACTGCTGAATCTGAATACATTGCTGCTGGATCTTGCTATGCTCAGCTTCTATGGATGAAGCAAACACTCAAAGGCTATGGTATCCATCTGAAGCAAGTACCACTCTACTGCGACAATGAAAGCGCCATCAAGATTGCCAACAACCCAGTTCAGTACTCGAAGACAAAGCACATTGAAATCCGTCATCACTTTCTCAGAGATCATGTCATGAAGGAAGATATTGATATCATTCACGTCAACATTGAAGAGCAACTGGCAGATATCTTCACAAAGCCATTGGATGAGAAAAGGTTTTGCAAGTTGCGGTGTGAGCCAAATATCTTGGTATCCTCAAATGTTCTGTGATTAGGCACACATCCTAACACTTATGCATGTTGATGACTTAGATGTGCAATACATGAAGTAACGTATATCTTCAATTAATGAAGACTTACACTCTAAGTGTGAATACATTAACGCGGAATTTGACTTCGGAGCACCAGGATAATTGTGCGTCGTGTCTGGGTCTAATACTTCCTATACGGTGGGTAACGCCACCACCAAACTTTTGTTTGGAGTGTTTTCTGTTGGCGTTACATTTGCAAAGTCTTTGCATTTGGTTTGTCTTCAATATAGACATGACTTCATGTTTATCTTCACAATATTGATTTGGTCTTATTCGGATATATTCATATGTTAGTGTTTTGTCCTCTACATCATTCACGTATAGCTATGTCTTCTAGTTTGAATCTTTTGAACTAAGTGAATGTGATCGGACCCTAACCTCTCTATGCTCCCTTCTCAAATCTATCTATCCAAATCATATGCATTCTATAGAAACCATCAAATGTCTTCTCTACGTCTTTGTCAGCAGAAGACACAGAGACAAACATTAAATCTATCTTAAATGCTCAATCCTTTTTGCCCAAAACCCGGAGAAGCGGGAACGACCACCCGACAATCCAGGCGTGCGTGGGAACATGGAACAACTTCCAATGTGTTGCATGTTCACCAATGTCCCTCAGATGTGAACCGCCAGGGGCACCCGCGTAATAATGATGTGCCGTCCCTGTCCTTATAAATACACACCACACCCCAGTCATTATATCTTCTTCCACCGCTCCTCTCGCACAAACCCTAGCGCCATCGCTAGCTCTCAACGACACCGGCGACGAAGCACGCTGCGACCTCACCGATGCCGTCCTCACGCCGGCCGCGGAAATCGTCTTCTTTGCCATCGTCGTAGGTGTCCTCCGTCGCCAAGTTAGGGCACGGAAGATCGAACCTCTCGGCCTCATCTTCTACTCCGTCTAGCAGTTCTTCGTGTGGTAAATAAAACCTCTTTTTTTACTGTCCTTTTGATCCGATAGATTCATCCTTTTCAACCACAAGTGGTTTCTGTTCCTACAAATTTGGATCTATCCTATTCTGCATCTCATAACATGCCTAGTATATTCACTTATGCTTCACAAAGTAGTTAGATTCCTCACTTGTACTTATTCTTGGATTCGTACAAAACTGGAACCAACTCTCATCATATGAGTGAATGTCTTCACGATATGAGGTCAATGTCTTCTAAACTGATTTATCTTCAAAATCTTCTGAGAATGCATATGACCTCTTCCCCTTCCCTCGCATCTCTAATGCTGTCACAGGTACATGTCCGTGGGAGAATCCCCTGGTTCTCATAGTCTACATTCATTTGCAGAGTTCTTACAGCGTCACATCAATTCTCTCGAAGCTAGTTCCTGTCTGACCAGTAGACAGAAGCCTTTGCACATTATGAATCCATTCAGTCTGAACTTCATGGCAACAAAGAGATCAGTCAGGAAGGGCGGCAGATAGCGCCGTGGGAGCACAGCTAAGGACCTGCCACCATATCTCTATGAGCTATACAAGTCAGATCCTTAAGAGACCTATGGGGGAACGCAAGAACCGAATCTAATGGATTCGAAGACACTGGGAAGAGGAATAGTTCAAGTACAAATTTGTCACTGATGAATATGCTGAAAAGAATGCCATCAAGGGCCCCTGGGGAGATATTATAAACAAAGGTCTTCATCCCAAATCAAAGTCCGAAGCCATTGCTCAAGGCTTCTACCCTTGCATGGTCCGTGGACCTCAGCCTGCTAATGCCGACCCATCCTCTCTATTATGGTGTCGTGAAGACAATCTCTTTAAGCGCAATTTCCAGTTTTCCAAAGAGTCTGCAAAGAAGAACAAGAAGGACCTTGGTCTAGACTTCAATCCGGGTCCATCTGCTCCTCATGCCGATGACACCCGTGATGCTGAACCCAATATCATCGTGCCTTTCTACAACCTCGACGGTCTCATCTCACACATTGCTGTTCGGGGGGCAGCCGTGGAGCACTCTGCAGATGATGCTGATTCTGATGAAGCGCCTGCTCCTCCCAAGCCACAAAAGCAGAAGAAACCAAAGGCTTCAAAGCCCTCCTCTGCACCAAAAGCTTCGCGTGCGAAGCCTCTGGCCACTGCACCTCCTAAAGCCAGTGTGCAGTCTGATGATCTCTCTCGCATCTCTAAGACTGAGAAGAAGATGAAGAAGCCCATTCAAATTTCTGGTCAAGCACTAACCCCAGCTGCTGTTCTGAGGAACGAGAATGAAGCCATTGATCTATCAAGTGACGACGATCTTGGCGATGACGCTCTTGAGCTGCTGATAAAGAGCAAGGAAGAGGCGGAGATCTTCAATGATCTACCCCTGTTTGATGTGGATATCTTAAATAACTTCATTGATGAATGGTTTGAAAACCCCAGCATCAACCTCGATGACCTCACAACTAGGAAAAGGCTAATTAGTGGTGCACCTATTTTGGCCATGAATGGCGCACTACATGTGCGCCACTATTAACACGCCACTAGTAACAATTACTAATGGCACACACCTGGTGCGCCATTAGTATCCCAGATAATAGCGACGCACCAGGTAGTGCGACATTAGTATGTCCCCTGGTGCGCCATTACTATGCGCCTGATGTAGGGTAGAACCCTAATCGCCCGATCTTTCATGAAAGGAGCGGATCCCGCGAAGAACACGAGGAACACGAAGAGTAAACGAGGGAAAATGAGGGGAAAACACAAGAGGAACACTCAAACTAACAAGAACAAGTCACACATGTGCTAGATCCTCGGGTACATAGAACGATACACGAATCCACGGACAACTAAGGATGATACAAAGGGTAGCCGGTTCTTCTCTGTGAGGAGGTCTTGATGTTCTTCTCCAAAAGGAGGTCTTGAATTGAAAAGGATTTTCTCCGAAGAGGCCGCGGTCTCTCACGAGGAGTAGATCCGATGTGGATGAGCGAAGCTCTATCTCTAAGTATGAGCTAATCCAACGCTAACTGAGGGAGTCCTGGATTAGGGGGTGTCCGGATAGCCGGACTATACCTTCG
This sequence comes from Triticum aestivum, assembly GCF_018294505.1. Lineage (NCBI taxonomy): Eukaryota > Viridiplantae > Streptophyta > Magnoliopsida > Poales > Poaceae > Triticum > Triticum aestivum. The sequence goes on along the minus strand of NC_057806.1, from coordinate 678,246,320 downwards.
GCCGGACTCCTGGACTATGAAGATACAAGATTGAAGACTTCGTCCCATGTCCGGAAGGGACTTTCCTTGGCGTGGAAGGCAAGCTTGGCGATACGGATATGTAGATATCCTACCATTGTAACCGACTCTGTGTAACCCTAGCCCTCTCCGGTGTCTATATAAACCGGAGGGTTTTAGTCCATAGGACGAACAATCATACCATAGGCTAGCTTCTAGGGTTTAGCCTCCTTGATCTCGTGGTAGATCTACTTTTTACTACCCATATCATCAATATTAATCAAGCAGGACGTAGGGTTTTACCTCCATCAAGAGGGCCCGAACCTGGGTAAAACATCGTGTCCCCTGCCTCCTGTTACCATCCGCCTTAGACGCACAGTTCGGGACCCCCTACCCGAGATCCGCCGGTTTTGACAGCGACATTGGTCCTTTCATTGAGAGTTCCTCTGTGTCGTCACTTTTAGGCCCGATGGCTCCTCCGATCATCAATGACGACGTGATCCAGGGTGAGACTTTTCTCCCCGGACAGATCTTCGTATTTGGCGGCTTTGCACTGCGGGCCAATTCGCTTGGCCATCTGGAGTAGATCGAAATCTATGCCCCTGGCCGTCAGGTCAGATTTGGAAGTTTAAACTACACAGCGGACCTCCGCAGAGACTTGATCTTCGACGGATTCGAGCCGCAGCCGAGCGCGCCGCACTGTCACGATGGGCATGATCTAGCTCTGCCGCCGAACAGTGCCCCGGAGGCCGCACCTGCATCAGCTCCGACCCTTAATTCGGAGCCAACTGCGCCAATCGAGGATGGGTGGTTGGACACCGCCTCGGGGGCTGCAATCTCTACGGCGATCGAGCCGAACACCAGCCCTATTCTCTGCGAAGCCCGTGACTCCAAGGAGCTGGACTCCTCTCCAGACTCCAAGCCCTCCGCGCCCCTACCGATCGAACCCGATTGGGCGCCGATCATGGAGTTCACCGCCGCGGACATCTTTCAGCACTCGCCCTTCGGCGATATTCTGAATTCACTAAAGTCTCTCTCTTTATTAGGAGAGCCCTGGCCAGACTATGGTCAACAAGGTTGGGATACAGATGATGAAGAAATTCAAAGCCCACCCACCACCCACTTCGTAGCCACTGTCAATAATTTAAACGACGTGCTCGACTTCGACTCCGAAGACATCGACGGTATGGACGGACAATGTAGGAGATGAACAAGAACCAACGCCTATATGGCACTGGACAGCCACCTCATCTCATGATGTATACATGGTGGACACACCCAAAGGAAGCGACGACGAGGAACACAGGGATGCAACGAGGGATCGTTCAATCGAAAAGCAATCAAAGCGGCGACGTAAGCGCCGCTCCAAGCCCCGCCTCGACAGAGACAGCAGCCATACAGACCCAGCCATAGAGCAGGACAAGCCGGCGGATGACGAACATACCTTCGAGCAATCGTCCGAACAGGGCAACTTGGATAAACAAACCGGACACCCCGTCCCCAGCGAAAACAACAGTCCGAACGACCTTACACCGGATAGGCTCACGGAGCAGAAGAACCTCCACAAAAGGCTCATCGCCACTGCACGTAGCCTGAAAAAGCAGAAGCTAAAGCTCAAAACTGCGGAAGATGCACTCAGAATCAGATGGAGCAAAGTACGCAACACCGCAGACAAATATGGCGGTAGTTGCCGCACCAAAAGCTATCCAAAGCGAAAGCTACTGCCTGAATTTGACAAGGAGGCCTTAGAGCCCCCGCAGTCAAAAAATAGGAAAGCCACCCGGTCAGATAGACGACCGCATGGCCAGCATGGAGCGGCAAGCGGCGCCGCACACAAGCCGGCACGCGATCCACCAAAGGATCCGCATCAAAAAGATGGCCCAGCCAGATCTATCTACGGGCCAAGAAAGCAAGCTCTAGTAAGCAATGCAACACAACAAATATCCAAACATCACGGCACACCCAAATACAGGAGTGCCGCACTCCCCCTATGTTTCACCGATGAGGTGCTGGACCATGAATTTCCAGCGGGATTCAAGCCCATAAACATAGAGGCGTACGACGGAACAACAGACCCCGGGGTCTGGATCGAGGATTATATCCTCCACATACACATAGCTAGAGGAGATGACCTCCACGCCATAAAATACTTACCCCCTCAAGCTTAAAGGGCCAACCCGGCATTGGCTCAAAAGTCTTCCCGAAAACACCACTGGAAGTTGGGAAGAGCTTGAGGATGCTTTCCGGGCAAATTTTCAGGGGACCTATGTCCGCCCTCCAGATGCAGACAATCTCAGTCACATAACTCAACAGCCCGGAGAGTCAGCCCGGAAATTCTGGAACATATTTCTTACTAAAAAGAATCAGATAGTCGACTGTCCGGATGCCGAAGCCCTAGCAGCTTTTAAGCATAACGTTCGAGACGAATGGCTCGCCAGACACCTCGGCCAAGAAAAGCCAAGAACAATGGCCGCATTAACAAGCCTCATGACCCGCTTTTGCGCAGGAGAGGACAGCTGGTTGGCAAGATGTAGCACTAGCGACCCAAGTACATCCGAAGTTAGGGATGGAAACGGAAAACCCCGACGCAGCAAGGACCAGCGCCGGAATAAGGGAAACATCCCAAAGAGCATGGCAGTCAACGCCGGATTCAAAAGCTCGCGACAGAATCAAAGAAAGCCTCCCCTTAAGGATAACAGGGATGAGCTATCCAACTTAAACAAAATCTTGGACAAGATATGTGAAATACACAGTACTCCCGGGAAGCTTGCGAACCATACCCACAGAGATTGTTGGGTTTTCAAGCAATCCGGCAAACTCAACACCGAACACAAGGGGCTCGACACACCAAGTGAGGATGATGACGAACCCCACAAACAGAGCACCAGGAAACAAAAGGATTTCCCACAAGAAGTCTAAACAGTAAACTTACTTCACGTGACGAATAGAATGGCGCCAACAGAGATACGCACCATACGGCCTATCCCAAAGGAGTCTCGCCAATGGTTGTTAAAACCGATCACCTTCGACCATCAGGATTACTCTAGAAGTATCCGGAACACAGGCTGGACCGCCTTGGTATTAGATCCAATAATCGGCGGACTCCACTTTACAAATGTCCTGATGGACGGTGGCAGTGGTCTAAACCTGTTATACCAGGACACAATCCGCAACATGGGGATTGACCCAACAAAAATTCGCCATAGCAAAACCTCCTTTCAAGGGGTAACGCCAGGCCCAGATGCCCGTTGTATGGGTTCTCTCCGGCTAGAAGTTATGTTCGGCTCCCCCGATAACTTCCGTCGCGAACAGCTAACTTTCCACATCGCCCCATTCTTAAGTAGCTATCAAGCACTGCTGGGGCGCGAAGCTTTCGCCCGCTTTAATGCAATACCGCATTATGCATCTCTTACGCTTAAGATGCTCGGTCCACGAGGCATCATCTCATTAAAGGGAAAACATTGAGTGTTCCTCCCGCGCGGAAGACAGTGCGGCTGCCTTGACAGCCCCACAATAACGTGGCTTCACCAGCCAAAGCACCTAAACAGGTCGTCAAGACCACGGACACGGCTAGACGAGTCCGGCATAAAAATACAATTGATAAAGGCTTAATAGCCGTATACCCCTGTACTAGGGGCTCCGCGCATATAAAACAAGAGACAATAAAGCACAATTTTACCCATTTCGATTTATACTGTGTTTATTTAGTATAACTCATGTTCGGCACGATCTTTCTTTAACTAAGTTCCTCTCTTTTACAGATGAACACCGTGCTATGCCCGTCCAGGATACGGTACAATGGAGACACAGGCGCAGACGTGCAGCAGGGACCCGTTCCAAGGATTCTTTTCAGATTAAGACCCTGCGTAAACCTTTTTTACTGTCTCTTGTTGATACACATCCCCTGGTTTCTTGGTATAACCAAGGAGGAGGCTGATGTTTTGGCATGTGGCCACGTCAGAGTTTTGCGCGTACCTAGACACTAGGGGCTTATTACTAAGGGCGTTATCCCGCCCGCCCTCATAAAGACCGAATACCTTAGGGAGTGTTCGGCGTCACGAGTTTGGCCTTATATGCATCAGCTCTGAATCATGTCTTTGGTCAAATGTTGGGTTTTCCCGGCTCCTATGTTTTGCTACCTTACATTCCGCTCTATCGGCTAAGGCGGCACCAGGAGAACTACTGCGATTGTGCCCCGGTTCGGCCAGGCGAGCACCTCAGTAGAGAAAGCCGAAAACTGACTGTCATGATATAGCGTGAGACTGGTCAACCACTCGATGACTTACCAGAATCTTTAGGATTCCTCCGCATTAACAAAGGGCCGTGTCGGTGGGAACAACACATATGGGATCACAAGAATCCCTACTACGGTTGGCGGGGCGCAGGGTCGTGAGAAGAGCGGATCTAACAGGTATCACACGGTTCGTTTATCCAGGTTCGGGCCGCGAGGATGCGTAAAACCCTACTCCTGCTTTGGTGGATTGTATATCTGTGTTCTTGAGCTAGCTATGGGGCGTGAGGAGCTCCAAAAAGCCGAATACTTCTCCTGGTCGCCTCGGGCCTCCTTTTATAGGAAAAGGGGTTGCCACAGTGGCACACAGGAGGTGGAAAGGGAACAGTGATGCGAGGTTATCCCTCGCATTACATGACAAGGCGCATTTAATGCGTCTTGCTTAGGTGTCCTTGCTTTATTGGGGACGGGGGAGAGATCTGCCTCGTCCGTCGCCGCTCCTTCTTGTGTCAACATGCGCCCTGGCCAGCGACGCCTGCGATGCCACGTAGGTAGGCAGGCAGCTGAGGTGGCACGGCGGTGGGTCTTCACTAAGATCTGCATGCCGCCATGCAGGTGCCTGCCCAGCTGGTTGGGTCGGCAGCTGCATGCGAACGGTGGTGGAGGTTTAGTCGGCGTGGGCCTGATGGTGGCCCTGCGGGTGTCCTTGGTAAGAGCCTTGCCGGGGCCCCGGCAAGGGTCTTGCCGAGGCGCCTGCTGTCATCCCTGGCAAGGCGCTTGCCGGGGGCCTTGTGGTCTTCCTCGGCTGGGATCCCGCCAAGGGTTGTCGCCTCCTTAGTGCGTATCTGATCTTGAATGTCTTCACGAAGATCTGCATGCTGCCACGGGGATGTCTCCCGAATCCTTGCCCTTTGGGGGCAGTGGACTCAAGGGTGATTCGCTCCGTAGGCGCGGGACGAGTCGCCGCAGCAAGGGTCTTGCCGGGGCTGCTAGAACTGTCTCCCGGCAAGGATCTTGCTTGGGGAGTCCGCTTCGTCCCCTTTGCTCTTCGTGGTCTTGGCCTTGGCGTCGTAGTTCTCTTGAGATTCGGTCTTACCCTGGCTCACCTCCCTTGCCTTGCTTGGTGTGGTGGTGCCCGTGGCTCAGACTGTGCGTGCACAGTTATAGGGGTACAAAAAGTGTACCCCTCTTTTTGTACACTGACAGGAGCCCCGGGCCTGGTCCACACATAAGCGCAACGCATTGTTGGGCTAGGCCCAAAGAACGATGCGCGGGCAGGCGGGGCGGTTTTTACCGCGGTAAGATTCTTCACGCGCTGCGCTTCCCATGACTCCCGCATGTGGCGCGGCGTGGGGAGGCGCGTGTGATGTGGGCAGCATGTGTGGGGTTGGTTCCCGCGGGCATGCATCACACCACAGTTAATGTGAAAGGAGGCGGCCCGTGTTTTCCCCCATAAAAAAGAAATAACTGCGGGCGCGCTGCTCACTTTCTCCTCTTTCCTCATGCCTTTTCCAATCTCAGAGCCACCGTTTCCTCTCTTCCTTCCTTCCTAAGCTTCCGCCGTCGCCCGCCGTCGTTGCTTCACCATCCCCCTTCCTCAGCCCTCTAAACTTCTTGGCCGCCGTGGCGCCCAAACCCGTCAAGGGCAACGGGGTGGCTAAGGGCACTGGGACTGTGGAGCTGCCGGAGAACGCGCTGTCGGGGGACCGGACGAAGTCCGCTTCTTCTTCCCCTCGACGGTTGATGTTCCTGAGCTCCGGGCCTCCTTCAGGCCCCTACGGGGAGCGAAGACGGGGGAGAGAATTCGGGACACCCGGCGACATGCGTCATTCATGCTGCTTGCGCCGATCCTGCTCCAAATCGGTATCCCTTTTTCGTCGATTATCTTTCTTGTGGGTTATGCCCCGTTTCTCCGATTTCTTCTGCGACATTATGCACACCTTTGGCTTTCGCCTCTTGGATTTTACTCCGAACGCTGTGGCGTGCATGGCTTTCTTCGTGCATCTTTGCGAAGGCTTTGCCGGGGTGCAGCCCAACACGGCGCTCTTCCGCCATTATTTCTTCGCTCGGATCCAGCCGGGAGGTGCCGTCTCTGGTTGCGTCACCTAGATCCCAAGATCCAAGGGGGTGTACCCGGACGGTGCCGTGAAGGAGAGGTGGGAGGAATGGCGTGGCCGGTGGTGCTGGATTGAGGATGAAAACCCGCCGGAATTCTACAAGGTCCGCCGAGTGTCGCCGGTCCATGGCAGCGATTGGAGCGATGTCGACGCCGCCGACGGGAGGCTCACAGTTGCCACTACTAGGATTCTCCGGCTCACCCGGGCCAGACTCACCCTTGAGATGATCGGGGCGGACTTCATTCGCCGCTGGATCGCCCCGTTGCACAACAAGGGGAGGCCAGCTTGGCTCTTTACGAATCCGGCTGACATTATGCGACTCCTCCCCGGCCTCGATCACAACTTCACAGTGCTGGCGCATGCCCACTTCTGCCAGCGGCTTTTCTAGCTTGACGTGGGTCGCGATGGCGAGGTTGAACGGACCGGCAAGGCCGCGAGGGCTGCCGCAAAGGTTGGCAAGGCCCTCAAAGGGCCGTTTTTCAAGCTGCTAGCGAGAGTGGTCCCGTTGTGCAACAATTCACGTCGGTCCGAGATCATCGCCATGATGCCAGACTGTAATGCGCACGGGCCTGTCCCGAGCTGGAAGGAGCCGAAGGACGCGGACGTGTGGCAATTCTTTGACACCCTGATTGAGGTGTATGTCAATGCTGACGCCGAGCGGTGGCTTGTCATGGACACCACCCAGGCAGAGCTGGACTATATCGCCACTAGGGCGAGGGAGGCACAGCTTGCCATGGAGGCCGGCAGCGCCGGGGGTGTGGAGGACAAGGCCGCAACGGCTGCGGAGGAAGAGGAGCTCACCCGGTGAGCAGCGGCCTCCGAGGAGGTCAGCAGCACCGACACTGGAGCTCCGCTCGTCGAAGACGCGGCCGACAAGTCATCGGAGGAGGAGGACATGGCGGCGGGCTCGACGCCAACCAGGGGAAGAGGACGAATCCCACGGTGGGCTGGCTCTGGTGAGCCGGTCTGGCCCGGCAGGGCTACGTGGCCTCAATTGACCCTGGAGGGGTCTGGGCGTCACACAAGGGCCATGACAGCCAAGAGGCTAACAAAGGCCGCTGAGAAGAAGAAGACAACAGCCCCTCCCTCATCTGGGCGCGCACAAACCCCGCCGTCTTCGCCTCCTCCGGTAGATGTCGACTCGGATGTTGACGCGGAGGTCACTTTTGATCTCGGGCCTCTCAGCCCGAAGAGGAAGAGGAAAGTGGTGGAAGAGGAGGAGGTGGATGATGAGTAAGTACTTTGTTCCTTACTGCCATTTCCATTCCTCTAAATTAAGTCACTCATCTTGATCTGTTTTTGCTTTTGCAGGGATGCAGAGACGTTGGCCCAGAGGGTGAAGAGGGCGAAGGCCTCGGCAAGGAATCCGCCCCCAGCTGGGGCTTCAAACACACCACTGGTGGTGTTGAGCAGCCCGGACAGCAGCCCCCAGCACAGCCCCCAGCGTAAGTTCATCACCCTCCTCTTATTCGACATGTGGTAGGCGTTCGATGCTATGGTGTTGACCTTGTCGGGTTTGCAGGAGGGGAGCGGCAGCAGGAGGAGCTGCAGAGGGCTACCCCCAATACACCACCCCCATCGACTACGCCGCCGCGAGGGGCATCCCCGGCAAGGGCATCAAGCATGGAGCCCACACCCATGGAGGAAGAGGGGAACTTGGGCGCTGGTGACTCTGCCACGACGCCGGATGCTGGCGGGGAGGGGACTTCTACTTCACAGCCTGGCACTGGTGAGTCGACTGTCCTCCGTCTCTGTTTTTCCCATATTCTTTTTCTTGGTTTCAATGCTCCCATTACTACCCAGGCCCTCCTTCAATAGGTATGGAGGACGTGGATACCGTTGTTGGGAATATTGCTGAGGAGGCCGCCAGGGATGCTGACGAGGTCGCCGCTGCGGGGGCCGCCAAGGCGACCGGTGAGGCTTCTGCCGAGGGCGCCAACGGTGGGCCTGCCGGGGAAGCCGGCAAGGCCACTGCCGAGGAAGAGGCGGTTGATGATCAGCCTCCCTCCTCCTCCACCTCGGGCCCCGGCAGGTATCTGAAGGTGGGCGACGATCTTTTTGTCCACCTCCCAGGGGCGTCAAGTTCCCGGGCGCCTGTCGAAGGGGAAGTCTTTGACGGCGAGGTGCTTCCCACCACCGGGCTTGAGGTTGTCGATGAGCCGGGCGTTGACGGTGATGGTTCTCCAAAAGAGCAGCTTTTCCGCGCTATGGGGGCCAACTTCCGAAAACTCCAGGCGCTCTACCATGTCCATCTGGATAAGGTTAAGTCCAGGACGGCAACGGAGGACCAGGCGGAGGTGGATTTCAAGGCGCGCGTTGCTGAGACGTAGACCTGGTTCCACCAGACTCGCGAGGAGCAGAGGGCCTTTCAGGAGGAATTGTCCAAGCGCAATGTCGAGCTCACCATGAAGATGGCTGACATCAAGAAGGCCCAGGAACAGGCGGCGAACTTGGCTGCCGCGGCCGAGGCCGTCCGGAACCAGCATCAAGCCGCACTGGATTCCCAGGAAGAGGACCTCACCGTGCGTGAGGCGAAGCTTGCCGCAGCGCTCCGTGGCAAGGATGAGGAGCTCGAGGCCCTTGTCGCGCGGCGGACTCGCGAGCTGGAGCAGAGGCACAAGGAGGCACTCGATGCCCAGGCGCTGGCCCATGCCGGCAAAGTAAGGGAGTTGGAGGTGGCGCAGGACGAGCTGAAGGAGCAGGCCCTCAAGCTGCCCAACGAGAAGAGCACGCTCAACAGCGCATTGGTGGAGGCGCAAGGAGCGGTCATCAGCAGGGCTGGGGCACTCTCCGAAGCGCAAAACTCTGTCAGAGATCTCAAGCTGAAGCTGGAGGATCTCCAGAAGATGTTGTCGAAGAGCAGGGCTCGGGAGGAGACCTTGACCAGGAGTCTAGCGGAGGAGAAGCAACTGCGGGCGAACGAGGCCGCCTCCCACCAGGATTATGTGGCAGGCGAGAACAGATGGATCAGCTGTCTGGAGGACGTCGCCGGCAGGGTCACCTTGCAGTTGGCCACCATGGGGATGCCAAACATGAGGTATGCCCCTGAGCGCAGCGGGACCGTCAACACCAAGTTGACTCTGTTCTTCGAGGGCGTCCTTGGAGCCTTGGCTTATCTTCACTCCAGTAGAGCGGCCACATTGGCCGGGGAAGCCCGGCGACTTTGCCGGGGGGTCATGACCAAGGTCCTCACCAAGATGGCGTACTGGAACCCCGACCTCGACTTCGGTGCCATGATGGATAGCTTGCCGGACGGTATTGACCTCACGGTGCTCAAGGAGCGCATCAAGCCCGTCATCAACAGCATCAACGAAATCAAGGGGGTGGAAGGCCAGCGCCGGGATTAGGCATCCCATTCTCCACCGCCGCTACAGGTTCACGACCAAGACAAATTTCATATTTAGTTAGAACCGCAGCAATGATGTGATGTAATATAACTCAGCAGTACTTTTAATTTCATGCACATTATTTCCCCGTTCAATTCCTCTTTGTATGCGTGCCCTACGTCGATTGGGTAGGCTCGCCGGCACGGAAGCCCCTAGCGGCATTTTGGGGACGGATCCCCATGGGCCTGCTGGGTACGCGTGCTACCGGACGAGCCACCTTTCCATTCTGAACGCAGCCGCTCGAACTGTCGAGCTTGACTCGAGTCAGAATCGAGAGCGTTGTTGATCGCGGAAGGCTACTCTGCCATTCTCGACGCAGCCGCTTGACCTGTTGAGCGGACTCGAAACAGGGCAAGGGCGTTGCCGATCGTGGGAGAGCCCCCTGGCTTGCAGGTTTCTCATACAAAGGCGTGACATCTCCGGGGGGTTCAGTGCAACTTAGCTTCTGTTTGTAGTCGCTCGAGCGCTGATCTTCCGGCCTCCTTCCTTCTCCAAGAGCCACGAAGATGAAGGAGTGCTAGGCTGATTGCTAGAGCCGATTCTCACAACTACGCCCCCTACCTGGCGCCAGAGATGTCGGTGGGAACGACACCTATGGGATCACAAGAATCCCTACTACGGTTGGCGGGGCGCGGGGTCATGAGAAGAGCGGATTTAACAGGTAGCACACGGTTCGTTTATCCAGGTTCGGGCTGCGAGGATGCGTAAAACCCTACTCCTGCTTTGGTGGATTGTATATCTGTGTTCTTGAGCTAGCTATGGGGCATGAGGAGCTCCAAAAAGCCGAATCCTTCTCCTGGTCGCCTCGGGCCTCCTTTTATAGGAAAAGGGGTTGCCACAGTGGCACAGAGGAGGTGGAGAGGGAACAGTGATGCGAGGTTATCCCTCGCATTATGTGACAAGGTGCATTTAATGCGTCTTGCTTAGGTGTCCTTGCTTTATCGGGGACGGGGGAGAGATCTGCCTTGTCCGTCGCCGCTCCTTCTTGTGTCGACACGCGCCCTGGCCAGCGACGCCTGCGATGCCACGTAGGTAGGCAGGCAGCTGAGGTGGCGCAGTGGTGGGTCTTCACGAAGATCTGCATGCCGCCATGCAGGTGCCTGCCCAGCTGGTTGGGTCGGCAGCTGCATGCGAACGGCGATGGAGGTTTAGTCGGCGTGGGCCTGATGGTGGCCCTGCGGGTGTCCTTGGTAAGGGCCTTGCCGGGGCCCCGGCAAGGGTCTTGCCGAGGCGCCTGCTGTCATCCCCAGCAAGGCGCTTGCCAGGGGCCTTGTGGTCTTCCTTGGCTGGGATCCCGCCAAGGATTGTCGCCTCCTTAGTGCGTATCTGATCTTGAATGTCTTCACGAAGATCTGCATGCTGCCACGGGGATGTCTCCCGAATCCTTGCCCTTTGGGGGCAGTGGACTCAAGGGTGAGTCGCTCCGTAGCCGCGGGACGAGTCGCCGCGGCAAGGGTCTTGCCGGGGCTGCTAGAACTATCTCCCAGCAAGGATCTTGCCGGGGGAGTCCGCTTCGTCCCCTTTGCTCTTCGTGGTATTGGCCTTGGCGTCGTAGTTCTCTTGAGCTTCGGTCTTACCCTGGCTCACCTCCCTTGCCTTGCTTGGTGTGGTGGTGCCCGTGGCTCAGACTGCCCGTGCACAGTTATAGGGGTACAAAAAGTGTACCCCCTCTTTTTGTACACCGACAGGCCGCTTCCCGGCCAGGCACATACGTGCCCCGAGTTCGGGCGAGCGCAGGCGCCACCAGGGGCTATATAAGTAGCCTCACTGTCAAACTCCTATGGCTAAGTGAAAGGGATAAAGCATTATAGTCCGATTGCCTAGTTCGCTGCGCTATCACCTCCTTTGTAGGACCAAGACATTGGATCAAGTGTGAAAATGCGCCTTCTGGGAACACCCCCCATTATGTGCGTGGGGGCTGAAGCCGACGACTGCCATCTTTCAGATTATATATACATATATGTTAAACGGCCGCACAGGAGGTATTATAATACTTGCAGGCACAGGTATAAAAAGCTTCTACAATTTATCAAAATATTGTTTTACAATAATATATGCTATTCGAATATAGTATCCTTCGAGCACTGCATCTCTATTAAACGAGCACCTTGCAGAACTTCCTGAAAATAGTGCGGAAGGTACTCTGCTTCCATCCGAGTTTGGGGATGCAACAGCGGTGGCCTCCATTTCCGCCCAGTATGTCTTGACACGGGCAAGAGCCATCCGTGCACCCTCTATGCACGCTGACCTCTTCATCGCATTGATATGCGGCGCTGCACCAAGGAACTGTTGCACCAAGTTGAAATAACTTTTCGGCTCTGGCCTCTCTGGCCACAGATGACTCATGACATACTTCATGGCGAGTCCGGACAACCTATTTAGCTCGGCCCGTTCGGCCAAACGATCAGCTAATGACAGTGGACGCTCTGGATTGTGGAACTGCGACCAAAAGAGCTTTTCTACTTCGCGATCTTCTTGATCTTGGAAGTGTTCGGCCACATCTACAGCACTCGCTGCCAAATCTAGATAGGTGTCCGCCGTACTCCACATCCGGTGTAACGGAGCATGTTTAGGATCACAAAACTTCCTCCGCAGCATAAAGGGCTTTCCAGCCGCGATCTCTCCGGCCTAATGTAGCTCCTCCTTCATAGCTCTCATCGCAGAGCGAGCATCCTTGGCATCAGCAACTACCTTCTCCAGGTCCGTCTGTTCCGCCCGATCTTCTTTTTTAAGAAGCTTGCAACGGTCAGCAGCGTTCTTCAGCTTCACGGCCATCTCGGCCATTTCCTTCTTGCTTCGGCAGTGAGCAGCCTGTTCGGCTTTCAGCTCTTCAATTGCCTTTCCTGCAGCTGCATCACTTTTCCTGGCTTGCTCCTTGGCTCGGGCAAGTTCCGCCCGAAGATTCTCCATGGCAGCAGCACCATCTGCATCAAGCGCACACATTGTAAGATACTGGCATAAAGGTCCTCTTACTAGGTGCCGCCGGAGGAATTACATACCTCGTGCCTCGTCAAGCCGCTTGTTGACAAGTGTGATGTCGGCATCTGCCACGTCAAGTTGCCGCTTTAGCTCGGCAAATTCATCAGTCCGACTTGCCACCGGACACTTTGCCACCTATGTATGAAGGCGGCATATTAGACCTGGGATTATGATCCTCTGCGCGCCGTCACTTTTGACAACGCACAGAGTCTCAGGGGCTACTATCTACACAGGGCGCATCTTATTTATGCGCAACTGTCCAAAAAGGGTACATTATTTCACGTACCTCAAAACATGTCAGTAAACTCCTGATGGCCTTGTGCAATCCGCTCTCCGCGGATGAAATCCTCTCAATCACCGTACCCATCAATGCACGGTGCTCGTCTGAGATAGATGCTCGCCCTAGCAGATCCTTCAGCTCCTCCGACCGCGCACCAGACGGTGCCGGACTTGTCCGATGGCCCTTTTTGAGGGTCGGGCGCGGAGGGCTTTGGGGGGCCATATGACTACCTTCTGGCCTTGCCGGATTCGTAGAAACCCTCCGCGACGATACCTTAGGATCGCCCGCCTCGCAAGGCCGTACGGCAGGGGGAGGCGTTCCGCTCTCCATCATCTCCGGAAGAAGATACCCCCGAAGACGAGCTCTGCTGAGAAGGGCTAAGGTCCAAGCTACAAGGGAAATTTTCGATTACTCTTCTCAGATATAACGCAAGGATTTCTCTCATTTCTTAAAAAGAAAAACTCCTCTCTACTTACGGCTCAGTGGAGGGCTGATCCCATTGAGGGCATAATTCGGCCGAAGTATCCCCCAGCATAGGACCCTTTGACGAAGATTTCTTCCCCCGCTTTGAGGCCATGGTCTTCGGGTCGTCAGAGGCGGTCCTATTCTTCCCCTAAGGAGAGGACTTTTCGATTCCTCCCTTCCGAACAGCCTCCTTCGAGGAGGCTGTAGCTTCCTTGTCCCCTCCCTTGCTTTCCTCCGAAGGCACAACCTCCAACATCCTGACTAGCACGGGACCCGGCGTGGTCTCGGGGAGGGGGGCCGGACACCTGATTAGCTTTGCTTTCGCTATCCACTCCTGTTTAAAGGACATCTCTTTTAAGGGCAATTTTATGATAAATATGTGGATTGCGAGTCCGGGCACAGGGCTACTTACTTGAGTATCCGGGCAGTTGCAGCTCAGACCTGCGTCCTCGATCAAGTCCGGACACATTGCTTGTGATCCGAAGAACAATTTGTACATCTCCACAGGCGTCGTGCCCATAAAATGTTGGAGAACTCGTGGTCCCTCCGGGTTGAACTCCCACAGACGGAGGGGGAGACGTTTGCAGGGCAGAACTCGGCGAATTAACATAACCTGCGTCACCATGACCAGACTGATGTCTCTTTCTAGGAGATCTCGGATGCGGCCCTGCAGCAGGGGCACGTCCTTTGCCGACCCCCAGTCCAGCTCCTTATTGACCCATGATGCCTGTCCTGGCGGGGGACCCGAGCGGAAAGCAGGCAGCGCCACCCACTTGGTGCTCCTGGGAGGTGTGATATAAAACCACTCTCGTTGCCATAAGCTGGACTCCTCTTGAAAAGAGCCCTCGGGCCATGGAGCACCAGCATTCTTGCTTATAAAAGCACCTCCGCACTGCACGTGCCGTCCCTCGATCATCTTCGGCTCTACTTTGAAGGTCTTGAGCCATAGTCCAAAGTGAGGAGTAATACGGAGGAAGGCTTCACACACGACGATGAATGAGGAAATATGGAGGATGGACTCCGGAGCTAAGTCGTGAAATTCCAGCCCATACTAAAACATGAACCCCCTCACGAAGGGATCCGTCGGGAAGCCTTGCCCCCGAAGGAAGTGAGACATGAACACCACACTCTCACCAGGCTTGGGAGTGGGAATGACCTGCCCTTGAGCAGGCAGCCTATGCGAGATTTCGCCGGTCAAGAACCTGGCCTCTCTCAACTTCAGCATGTCCTCCTCCATGACGGAGGAGGGCATCCATCGGCCTCGAAGGTCGGAACCGGACATTGTCGAAGGTCTGAAGCGCCTGAAATCTGGAGCCTTGGGTGTTGGAACTCGAGGCGAAGGGCAAACTCGTTTGAGATTGAAAGAAAGGAGTAAGGCCTTGGTCTCTTTATAAGAGGTTGAATACCAAGGGCCCTTCCCGTGACCGTTTGGGACTCGCCTTTGATCGAGAAAACATACCAACGGGTACGGTTGGGTTACCCACGCCCGTATTGATGAGAATCCCAAAATAAGGGGACACGATCTCTGCTTTCACAAGACGTGCCAAGGAAACCGCCTCGCTAAACGCGCTGAGGTGGGACAGTAAAACGATTCGAAAAAAGACTTGGCCGTGGTGTGATGTCACGCTACGGAATACGTCAGCAGATTAGATTTGTGTAAATATTATTCTATCTATGGCAATATGTGGAAACTTATTTTGCAGAGCCGGACACTACCTTTGTGTTCAAAATCTTCTATGAAGTACTTGGAGGAGGAACCCGCCTTGCAATGCCGAAGACAATCTGCGCGCCGGACTTGTCATCATTGAAGCCTGGTTCAGGGGCTACTGAGGGAGTCCTGGATTAGGGGGTGTCCGGATAGCCGGACTATACCTTCGGCCGGACTCCTGGACTATGAAGATACAAGATTGAAGACTTCATCCCGTGTCCGGAAGGGACTTTCCTTGGCGTGGAAGGCAAGCTTGGCGATACGGATATGTAGATCTCCTACCATTGTAACCGACTCTATGTAACCCTAGCCCTCTCCGGTGTCTATATAAACCGGAGGGTTTTAGTCCATAGGACGAACAATCATACCATAGGCTAGCTTCTAGGGTTTAGCCTCATTGATCTCGTGGTAGATCTACTCTTGTACTACCCATATCATCAATATTAATCAAGCAGGATGTAGGGTTTTACCTCCATCAAGAGGGCCCAAACCTAGGTAAAACATCGTGTCCCCTGCCTCCTGTTACCATCCACCTTAGACACACAGTTCGGGACCCCCTACCCGAGATCCGCCGGTTTTGACGCCGACACTAACCCTAGAAAGTCGTACGGGATAGAGTATATATAGTCTAGGTGACGAAAGGGTACACGGGCCTCGGCCCAAGTGGCTGCGCGCATGTAGGGCCGAAAGTTCCGGGCTAGGCCGGAAGTTTTGGGCGCCGGAGGTTCCGGGGAGGGTCCGGCCTAACCAGAGAGTTGGCGCGGTGGAGATGTGTTGGCATCCGGGGGCCGGAAGGTCTGGGCAGGCCGGAGGTTCCGGGAGCCAGAAGGTCCGGGACGGAGTCCGGGCTAACCGAGAGTTGTCACGTCTGGGCTGGTCGAAGTCATCGCCGGCCGGAAGCTCCGGGTCGGCCAGAAGGTCTGGGGGCCGGAAGTTTCGGGCTTTGACCGGAGGTTCCGAGCTGTCCAGAGTGTTGACGCCTGTCTCTTCTTCTACAGTCCTCGGCTCCGAGTCTTGAGCATTGTACCTGATGACACATAGTATCTCGGACTTAGGCAGTAGTCATGTCTCACTCGAAGAGGGGGAAAACTCAAATAGGAGTGATGTCACCTCGGATTGAATAGCACGTGCCCTAGCCCTTGTCATGGGTCCACTTGGAGCTTGGATAGTTGAGGTGGCGTCCATGGGGATGGTCGTGGTATGCTCCGCATCATCTCCCCTCCCTTGGGGAAAATCCGTCCTCGGATCAAATTCTTCATCACCATGGAAGGGAAAGAGATCTTTGATGTTGAAGATGTCACTCATGTTGTATTTGTCGCGCGGGAGGTCGATCTTGTAAGCGTTGTCGTTGTAGCGTGCAAGCACCTTGAATGGTCCATCCGCGTGTGGTCGAAGTTTGGACTTGCGTTCTTGGGGAAAACGGTCCTTGCGAAGGTGTAGCCACACAAGGTCTCCAATGTTGAAAATCATAGGGTGCTTGTTGACGTTGAGCTTGGTCGCAAGGCGTTGTACTTGGCGCTCGATGGTGTTTCTTGTATCTTCAGGCACCTTCTTGATATGGGTCGCTCTTGCACTTGCGTCCAAATTGATTCTCTCATGGAGTGGTAGAGGTAGAATATCCAATGGTGACAAAGGGTTGAATCCATAGACGACCTCGAAAGGGGACTTGCCGGTTGTTGAGTGTCTTGCTCGGTTGTAGGCGAACTCGGCGATGGGTAGACACTCCTCCCACTCCTTGATGTCCTTCTTGATGAGTACTCGAAGTAGAGCGGAGAGTGTGCAGTTTGTCACCTCCGTTTGGCCGTCGGTTTGAGGATGGTACGCCGTGGAGAAGAGTAGCTTGATTCCGAGCTTGGCCATAGGGTCTTCCAAAAGTAGCTAAGGAACTTGACAACACGGTCTGAGACGATGGTTTTTGGCACACCATGGAGATGCAAAATTTCCCTACAAAGGAGATTAGCAACATGTGAAGCATCATCAATCTTGTGGCAAGGAATAAAATGTGCCATTTTTGAGAAACGGTCCACAACGACAAATATAGAATCTTCCCCATTCCAAGTTCTAGGCAAACCAAGTACAAAGTCCATGCTAATGTCTTCCCAAGGTTGGTATGGAATCGGTAAAGGCATATAGAGACCATGAGATTGAGCTTTGGACTTAGCTTTGCGACATGTAGGACACCGGTTGGTGAAACGATTGACATCCCGAAACATCTTAGGCCAAAAGTAGCTCTTCGAGAGCGTGGCGAACATCTTGTCGCGTCCGAAGTGTCGCATTAAGCCTCCTCCATGAGATTCCTGTAAAAGCAACAAACGAAGAGAGGACTTGGGAATGCAAAGTTTGTTAGCTCTCATAAGATAGCCATCTTTGATGTAATAGCGTTCCCAAGATGTATTCGACAAACACTTGGCATAAGGAATGGCAAACATTGCATCATGCTCATATAACTAACTCAAGTTGCGTGACAAGCATGCAAATGCGGGAAAGAACATCCGCTATGATGTTTTCTTTACCCTTGATGTACTTGATGACATAGGGAAAATACTCAATAAATTCACTCCATTTAGCATGACGGTTGTTCAACTTAGTTTGTCCCTTAAGATACTTGAGAGTCTCATGATCGGTATGAATGATAAACTCATGGGGACGAAGGTAGTGTTCCCATTCATGCAAAACACGGACTAAAGCATATAGATCTTTGTCATAGATGGGATAATTGAGTTGCGCTCCAGAAAGTTTCTCACTAAAGTAAGCTATGGGGCGCTTCTGTTGCGTTAACACACCTCATATGCCATTACCACTAGCATCGCAATGAATTTCAAAAGGCTTGTCGAAGTTGGATAAAACAAGCATAGGAGCATGAGTAAGCAAATTATTAAGCTCATTGAATGCGGTATCTTGGGATGGCCCCAAACAAAAGGCGCATTCTTCTTGCTCAAAGCATGCAAAGGCGAAGCAATGGTGCTAAAATCCTTCACAAAGCGACGATAGAAACCCGCAAGGCCAAGAAAACTACGCACTTGATGCAAGTTGGTTGGTTGCGGCCAAGTCTTAATAGCATTAATCTTGGACTCATCAACATGAACACCCTTAGAAGAAACAACAAAACCCAAGAAAACGAGCTTATCAACACCAAAAAAGCATTTCTCCATATTAGCATAGAGGCGCTCTTTTCTAAGAGTTTGCGAAACGGTGCGGACATGGGTGACATGCTCTTTGATAGATTTGCTAAACACAAGAATATCATCAAAGTAGACCACAACAAATATACTAATGTAAGGGCGAAAGACATGATTCATGAGGCGCATAAAAGTGCCCGGTGCTTCCGAAAGACCCATAGGCATGACTAACAATTCATACAAACCAAACTTGGTTTTGAAGGCGGTTTTCCATTCATCACCCTCTTGTATGCGGATTTGATAGTAACCACTCTTAAGATCAATTTTGGAAAATATAGTGGCATCGCTAAGCTCAGCAAGCATATCGTCTAGGCATGGAATGGGATACCTATAGCGAACGGTGATAGCATTGATAGGTCTACAATCGGAGAACATGCGAAAACTACCATCACGTTTTGGCACAAGAATGACCGGAACGGCACAAGGGCTCAAACTTTCACGCACATGTCCATGGTCTATGAGATGTTTTACTTGCCTTTGTATTTCTTTTGTTTCGTCGGGGTTGACACGGTATGGAGCTTTGTTCGGAAGAGGTGCTCCGGGGATGAGGTCGATTCGGTGCTCAATGCCTCGTAGAGGGGGTAGACCCGGAGGTAGCTCATCAGGAAAAACATCTTGAAATTCCTGCAAAAGAGAAGACAACACTAGATGAAGAGTGTGAGAAGTGTTAGTTTGTGGTGCATTGTCCTTGCACACGAGGACGTAGTGTGGGACACTAGATGGGTTCTCACACACTTCTCTCATCTCACGTTTGGTGGCAAATAGAACTAGGTTCTTGTTTTCGCTCATCGTGGAGGCACTCGATTTTGGCTTATGGCGCTCACTCTCATTTTCGTGGCTCGCTCTCTCACTATGATCTCCACGATGGGTGGTATGATTGTCGGCGATCACTTGACTTGGCGACATTGGACGGAGGACGTACTCCTTGCCCTTCATCTTGAAGATGTAGTGGTTCGTTCGGCCGTTGTGGACGACTCCTCTATCGAATTGCCATGGCCATCCAAGGAGAAGATGACAAACGGTCATTGGTACGACGTCGCACTCCAAGGTGTCTTCGTAGGCGCCGATCTTGAAGGAGACTTGTACTCGGTGTTCGACTTGGATAGTGCCGGAGTCACTAAGCCATTGCACTTTGTATGGATGTGGATTCTTCATCTTGGGCAATTGGAGCTTGGAGCAAAGTTCTTCACTTGTGAGATTGTGACAACTCCCTCCATCGATGATGACCTTGATGGATCGTCCATTGATGCCGGCCTTGGTGTGGAATATGTGTCATCATTGGTCTTCTTCTTGGTGATGTTGGAGAGTCAAGACTTAGGAGACAACAAGTGCGCGACTTGAGTCTTCATCACAAAAGACTTGTTCTTCTTCATTGTTCACTTGGTGGTGCATGGTTACTTGCTCGAGGGCTTCCATTTCGCCGTCGCTCATGGAGTCATAAGTGCCATCATCATTGAATACCATGGTTTGCTTGTTGGTGCACTCTTAGGACTTGTGGCCTCGGCCTTCGCAAGTGAAACACTTGAAGGAACTCGTCTTGATGGTCTCATCGGTTGGGGTTGATGAGGATGAAGCTCTCGGCTTGAAGTTGCTCGTAGGAGGATGGCTTGTAGTTGATGAAGCTTTCTTGGAAGTCGACTTGTCGATGTTGGAAGTAGAAGGTCTTGTAGTCGGTGTTGGAGTCGTTGAAGCTTGGTTATTGGAGAAGCCGTAGGACTTGGATGAGAACTTGGCATACTTGAAATCATCTTGCACTTGGTGTTTCGCTTTGGTAGCTTGGTGCACTAGCTCGATGAGATTTGAGTATGGTTGGAAGTCGGCGATCTTCTTGATAGGATGATTGAGTACATTCAAGAAATGTGCCATTGTTTGCTCATCATCTTCCGTGACATTGGCTCTTATCATTGCAATCTCCATCTCCTTGTAGTATTCTTCAATGCTCTTGGTTCCTTGCTTGAGTTGTTGGAGTTTCTTGAAGAGATCGTGGTTGTAGTAGGTAGGTACGAAGCATGCTCTCATTACATCATTCATTTGCGCCCAAGTAGTGATGGGTGGTTCACCTCTTGCCTCTCGGCGCTCAATGACTTGTTCCCACCAAATGAGCACATAGTCTTGGAACTCAAGGGATGCCATTGCGATCTTCTTCTCTTCTTCATAATTGTGCAAACGGAAGATCTTGTCAACCTTCAATGCCCATGAAAGGTACTCTTCGGGATCGTTGCTTCCGTTGAACTTGTGCATGGTGAACTTGAGCTTGCCGTAGCATTGCTCTTCATTGTGTTGGGGTCGGGGATGATGACGCCCATGTTGTAGATGATTATTCAACTTGTGGTGCTTTTGACGCAGAGGGTTGTTATCCTCATGTTGCTCTTGTCATGGAGGATTTCCATTGTCTTCATGCTCTCGATGAACTTGATGGTGTTGGCGAGCTTGTGGAGGATCGTCACGAGCTCGAAGAGGAACTTGACGATGCACGTGAGCATGAAATCTTTGTTCTTGAATTTCTTCGCGATGTGCTTCCTTTAGTTCACGGGCTTGTCGGCTTTGGTCGGCAACGGCTCGACTCGAATCGCGTAGAGCTTGTTGCGCCGCAAGTGCTTGAGCGTCACAGAGTTGTTGTTCTTGACATTGTGCCTCGGCATCTTGGGCATTTTGGTGTAGACGCGCTCGCTCTTCCTCTTCATGTTGGTGTTGTCGTTGCCGTTCTCGTGAAAGCGCAAAGGCTTCTTGAGTTTGAGGTTGTTGGCGCTCTTGAGAGTCGGTGTCTCGTGGGGGATTGAGGCTTCCTTGACAGTCGATGCGCGCGGCTCGACGAAGAGTGTTTGATGTCGGTGTACTTGAGCCGGAGAGGGTGAAGTCGGAGTGGCGGCTTGAACGGCTCCTTCTTGAAGTGGAGGACGAGCAGTTGAGAAACAAAGCATGAATTTCATCCATCCTTGCGTCATTCTCTTGCTTATGATCGTCGAGCTTGTGGTTGAAATAGTCCTTTGTACGTTGCTCGGAAAGTCGCAAGTCGGCGGCAAGGTTGTCGATGCGTTCACTCATAGCTTGTTGCTCTTGATGCAAAGCACGTTGTGCACCAAAGAGGTGACTCTTGGTGACGAAAGAGTTCATGTCGTCGTCTTGCTCCATGAAGAGTGGGTTGGTAGAAGTACTTGGCCTATCCATCATTCCAAGACAAATGTGAATGGTAGAAAGAGAAGAACAAGTACCAAATGTACCTTGACCGAAGTTGAAAGTGGATCGAGGATCACTCCAATGTAGGACAAGGAAATAGCACAATTGGTACGAGTTCTTGTCGGTTTCTCACACCTACACAAGTAAAAGCTTTTGGTGGAGCTTAGTTAGGATGGTGGCACAAAATCTGATGCAATTGTAAGTGAGCTTCAATAATGTTGGAAAAGATTCGCAAGATGCAATGTAACAAGTAGACCAAGCATATAAGGTACACGGAAACACACGCGCAAAAAGATAAGTGGGGTTGTGCAACCAAGGGTGAGCCAAAATGTGGAATCCACGAAAATTCTCTTGTTGCACAACACTAGAGAGATGATAGCACGATTGCACGATAGGCGGATAGAAGACTTGTGCACAACCTACTTAGCAAAAATGCAACAACTTCTATCCCAAATATTTTGTATGCAAGGTGTTGCTATGATATGATCCAAGATGATCGAGTATGACAATCTTAATGTTGTATGATGCTATGGTTCTTGCTTAAAAGCTCTTTGCTTATCTTTCCTCTTTGCTTAAAAGCTTGGTTGGCTCTTTGATGTTTGAGCTCTTTTCTCATGCAATGCTTGACGAACCAAGATAGCAAGTGAGTATGCGATGACAACTTTGTGACACAAGAGATGATACCAATATAGGCAACAATGATGTATGTATGCTATGGGAAGTATGATCACTAATGTGCACAAGTCTCGTTGCCGGCAATACTCAATGGCTAGTCTTGATGGGTAAGCAACGCAAAGGAGTAAGGCTATGATGGCTATCAATGTAATGGCAAGAGTGATATGTCCAATACCAAGATGAGGTTACCGGTCTTTCTTCCGGTATGGTGTCAAAATGGTGGCACGAATACCAAGTCATAGTCGAGGTGATCGTTGTTGATGACGCGTCCATGGCGAAGATGAGCGGTGGTGATGTCGATGTCAAACCGTACCTAGATAGCCGAAACACAAAAGGATACGGTACCGCAACTCAAATTCTCAAACCTCAAAGTAGCAATTGTGTTGGAGAGGGAAACGGTCCAAAAATAGTTGGGTTTTGCGGAAGTGGTGGAGGTATGCGGAAGTATATAAGGTATATGGTGAGCACCGGAACCAAATTTGGTGGAAATTGGGCGGAGTTGTGGAAGTAGTGCGAACTTTCTATCTAAGCCGGAAGTTTCGGGCAAGACGGAGGGTCCGGGGTCCGGAGGTTTCGGGGAAGGCCGGAAGGTCCGGGGGCCGGAATGTCCGGGCTGGACCGGAAGTTCCGGTGGTCGTGATTCTGCCAAGAACAGAGACTTCGGGATCGTGGATTTGGGCGGAAAAACTTGGGGAAAAGCCCAAATCCGAAGGGGAAAAAGAAGAAATTGGAGGAAAAGAAGGGTGGGGAGGCTAGATCTACGAGCCACACACAAAATTCATGGATCAAAACCAACAAAATCTCAACACACCAACAAATCACAAAAAAATTTGGGGCTATTTTTGGTGGGGATTTTTGAATTTAGGATGAAAAACAACAAAATAAGGCTAGCAACACAACGGGGAGGCTCCGTAATCATGATCAACGTGGCTCTTGATACCAAGATGATGTAGGGTAGAACCCTAATCACCCGATCTTTCACGAAAGGAGCAGATCCCGCGAAGAACACGAGGAACACAAAGAGGGAAACGGGGGAAAACGAGGGGAAAACACAAGAGGAACACTCAAACTAACAAGAACAAGTCACACATGTGCTAGATCCTCGGGTACATAGAACGATACACGAATCCACGGACAACTAAGGACGATACAAAGGGTAGCCGGTTCTTCTCCATGAGGAGGTCTTGATGTTCTTCTCCAAAAGAAGGTCTTGAATCCAAAAGGATCTTCTCCGAAGGGGCCGCGGTCTCTCATGAGGAGTAGATCCGATGTGGATGAGCGAAGCTCTATCTCTAAGTATGAGCTAAACCAATGCCTAACCCTAGAAAGTCATACAGGATAGAGTATATATAGTCTAGGTGACGAAAGGGTACACGGGCCTCGGCCCAAGTGGCTGCGCGCAGGCAGGGCCGGAAGTTCCAAGCTAGGCCAGAAGTTCCGGGCGCCGGAGGTTCCGGGGAGGGTTTGACCTAACCAGAGAGTTGGTGCGGTGGAGATGTGTTGGCATCCGGGGGCTGGAAGGTCCGGGAAGGCCGGAGGTTCCGGGCGCCGGAAGGTCCGGGACGGGGTCCAGGCTAACCCGAGAGTTGGCACGCCTAGGCTGGTCGAAGTCATCGGCGGCCGGAAGCTCCGGGTCGGCCAAAAGGTCCGGGGGCCGGAAGTTCCGGGCTCTGACCGGAGGTTCCGGGCTGTCCAGAGTGTTGACGCCTGTCTCTTCTTCTACAGTCCTTGGCTCCGAGTCTTGAGCGTTGTACCTGATGACACATAGTATCTCGGACTTAGGCAGTAGCCATGTCTCACTCGAAGAGGGAGAAAACTCAAGTAGGAATGATGTCACCTCAGATTGAATAGCACATGCCCTAGCCCTTGTCATGGGTCCACTTGGAGCTTCGATAGTTGAGGTGGCGTCCATGGGGATGGTCATGGGATGCTCCGCATCAGCGCCCCAAGGGGCCATATTTACCTTGTGCTCTGGGTTACTAATGGTGCACTACTAGACAATACGCCACTAGTATGTTTATTGCAGTGCGCCACTAAAGTGCAGTATGGTGTGCCACTAGTATGAATATTAGGAATTTTTTTCTTTTCTGATATTTGCACAGGTTATAAAATATATTACTACACAGAATATAGACAGCACAACATATAAACAACAGATTTATCGAATACAAATAGAAGATTAGTCTCCGAATACAATTCATCATATTAGTCTCCGAATTCAAAAGACCGAACAAAGTTAGAACATTACAAGTCTCGAGACCACGAGTAGCGAGTTTGTCTTCACATTACAAGTCGATATCGATCATCTAAACTACCATCACATAGAAGAGAGCTGCGGTCATCACGATTAGCATCATCACGATGAAACTGGTCTTCATCCAGTTCCTCCTCCGCTCCCTGCTCTCTCCCGCTAGATAGCACGTGTATCTAGCTTTCGCCTCCGCCCTAGTGGTGTACCCTTTGTAACTGTTACCGCTAAAACGGTGAACCTGTCTCCGACACTCCTCCCAGTCGTCGTAGAGTCCGGGAACCTTACCCTTGTACACGACATACGACAGCTTCTCTATGCACTAGACAAACAAAACGTTAGTAGCAATTCACAGACAATACATAAGCAATATATAAGTATGCAACAAAAGGATCGGAAGAGAAAAGCAACACGTTAATAGCACGATTCATGGTCCTACTAATAAATAACATCGATTACATATAAGTTGAACGACTGTCCAAACCAAAGAGACATACAAGTTCATTAAAGTTTAATTACAACATGAGCTAATCGATATTTCAGAACTACATAGCATCACTACTTTCGACTCGACTCAGGGACCGGAGCGTGGATAAAGCCGCCATCTTTCGTGATGGTCATGAAATTGTGATCATTGTCAGCCTGCATTTGTAGTGTTGTTGCTATCTCACTATTGGACGGTTGATATCTGAGGTAGAACTGCCCCGAGGTACGAAGGACATCTTGATGGATGATTTCCGCAAACTCCGACTGGATGCGAAAGAATTCCTGTCTGAGGTCCGCGTCCTGGATTGCCGACAAGCGTGCGGCCCAATCTTTGAGACTATTTTGTAGCAGAAGTTGATTATGGTCCCGTATGATCGCCCGCATGTGATGGATGGTGTAGTAGGCATCCTTCTGACCGCCAGGAGGTTGCTTGACGCAGGGGAACGTCGTTACGTGGGTGAACACGTGCTTGTCGTACCTAAGAATTGGCCTCCTGAAGGTGCCTCCAGATTTGGCGTAGCCAGGGAGAACATCATCAAGAACTTTCTTGATATTTGTGTAGTCTTTATTCGACCGACGGTCCACGTTGAAATACGTGGCCATGGAATAGTTCGGGCTTAAGAGGATGAGTGTGCAACGTGTGTCACTGCACAAAACATAGAATGTTAGAAAAAAAGAACGATCGAAGTCTAAGAAATCATATGTTACGGGACGGTGAGGGGATGACTTACTCGGGAAAGTAAGGCACGAGGAAGTTATCCTTATCTGGGTTTGCCAGCATGACGCCTTTGAGGTATGAACTCGCGACTTGCCGGTCCCATCGCTGCCCAAGATCTTGGCACACATGTAGAATGGGTCGACTATCATGATGTCCGGGGTCTTGTCTCTAATGATCCGCATCTCCATACTCAGCGAAAATAGCCGAACAAAGGTGTAGTGCAGCGGATGAAGGTTAAACATAGCGAAGATGTCATCAAACCGCAGGACGATCATACCCCCGATGGTGCTATCAACAAAGCCCTTGCCCTCTGGCACCTTGGCCACGAAAACCGGGTATGCCACATCATTCTTGGAGAGACGCCGCTTCTCCAAAGAACACTATCATGCAGACTCCGCATAGCACCGGTTGCAGCATTGAGCAGATTAGTCGGTAGCATCGGCCTACCCGCCACATGCACCCTCCTCAGATATCCTTAGATGTAGGTGGCCCGTCCTGAGCACGGATCATACTCGGTGCCGGCTGGCTCGCACCCTTGTTATTCTTTCTTTTCCGTCCCTTCTTCTTCTGCTGCAATGGGATCGAGTTCTGCTCACAGACAGCCTTCTTGAGTGTGTTGGGGCTGATAATATTTCACACCTCGCCTATCTGAGGCTCGGTGAAGGCAGGAGCTGGAGGCGTCTCTTGAGAACTGAACGCCAGATGACACCTGTTGCAATTGGTTTTCTCCGCAGTACCAGCTAGATCGCGATCGTCTTTTGCAGGGTTGGGTTCGTGACAAGTAGGCCCCAAGAATTCGTCACCGTACCCATGTTCGTTGAAGTACTTATCGACCCTGGTAAATGTACCATTGTCGTCGTCCAGATCCTGTGCCATATGCATGTCCGGATCGGCCATATGTTCGTCGTCGCCGTCCGGTAGCTTTGCGGTGGTCTTGCCATGGCTTGGCGCCGACACGACTGGCGGTGTTGTCTGTAGGGTGGTGTCCCCCGCCCCTAAACGAATCTTGCTCTTCGGCAAAAGCATGGACCAGCCTATGCAGGCGCTGAGGGGCATCACATCATCTTCGTCGACCCCAGGGGGTCGATATGGAGGTAACAAGTCATCACAGCCCCGCAGCACCCGAACCAGTTGAACCCTATACACATTGGGTGGCATCGGATTACCGTGGAACAGGTGGTTGTCCGGTTGAATGATTCTGGCCTTGGCAACATCAATCAACTCGTCGTTCACGAAGTGTAGGAGAGTGGATGGAACGTCGGCGGCGCACTGCGAAAACATGTAGGGCATCAGGGATGCCCAGTCAAAGGCAAGGAGATGAAGTCATCGGCCGAGAGTCTTAGTTACCGTGATGGCGTCGAGCTCGGCTAATAGCGAGGCACTGCCAACGGCGGGCGTGCAAGTGATGGAGGGGCCGCTTGCTGCCGAGGTGCCGGCCGGCGTATTCTTCCCACACCCGTGTGCATTAAGCTCCAATGCCGGCACTGACGCCGGAGACACCAATGCCGCCTCTTCCGGAGTCACCAATGGCGCCGCTGGGGTGCGAGTAGCTGCCCATGAAGCTGGGAATCAGGGGAAGCCCCTGTTGGCTGGCCGCAATCCACGCCTGCAGCCCCTCAAGCAAGGTAGGCATAATGGCGGTGATCGTCGCTTCGAGTTGGTCTCGCACTTGCTCTTCGACGATCTCCAGACTCCGCGCCACTTGTGCCTTGAGTTGTTGAACCTTGTGCTCCTGGATTTCCGAGCTGGTCTTTCTCTCCTTTCGCCCAGCGGTATAGTATTCCGACCATTTCGTGGACAAGCCTTTTCCGGCCACACGACCAGCTGACGTCGGCTTACTGAGCTTATCCTTGTGTTTAATTATGTTCAACACCCTATTTAAAGGGGTGTCGAAAGGGGAGCTCTAAGATGACCCTGCGCTACTGCTTTCAGTTTCCTGCGGAAGGAACGTGAACCATTTAGAAAATTGGCTTCATTAATTAGAATGCAACCATATGGAGCTAATTACGTGGAGGTGTATTCCCTACCAGAACAAGTTGAAGCGCCTTGGTCTTCGGATTCATGGTAAGCTCCTTGGTTACCGGGTCCACCTTGTACCGGGCCCTGACATAGTTCCTGATCTACTTGTCACGGTATTTCTCGAAGAGGGGCGGTAGGCCTTGCTCGGCACGCTCCGCGTCCTCCTTGTACCATATAAGTTCCGCCACTCTGTAACCACCGGGACCGAGTTTGTGGACCCCTAAGTTCAAGTCCCGCATCTCTTTTCCCCACTGACTTGATTCCACGGTTGCGTTGCTCTCGCACTTGATCTTGAACTCCAGGTAGCCATCTTCGCTGATCGAAGGATGTTTCTCCTTGATCTTCTCATAAATATCACCTTTTTCAATCATTCTCTTCACCGTGGCTCTCCAAGTTGCCAGGGTCGTGCTCATCTTCGTGAGGGCGGCACTATTCACTTTATTCCCTGAGAGGCTTGTGTTTGTGAAGTCACCGGGGAACTTATATCGTTCGTGCAGCTTCGTGAAGAGGAGTGTCGGTGTCAAAACCGGCGGATCTCGGGTAGGGGGTCCCGAACTGTGCATCTAGGTCGAATAGTAACAGGAGGCAGGGGACACGATGTTTTACTCAGGTTCGGGCCCTCTTGATGGAGGTAAAACCCTACGTCCTGCTTGATTAATATTGATGATATGGGTAGTACAAGAGTAGATCTACCACGAGATCAGATAGGCTAAACCCTAGAATCTAGCCTATGGTATGATTGTTGTTCGTCCTACGGACTAAAACTCTCTAGTTTATATAGACACCGGAGAGGGCTAGGGTTACATAGAGTCGGTTACAATGGTAGGATATCTACATATCCGTATCTCCAAGCTTGCCTTCCACGCCAAGGAAAGTCCCTTCCGGACACGGGACGAAGTCTTCAATCTTGTATCTTCATAGTCCAGGAGTCCGGTCGAAGGTATATTCCGGCTATCCGGACACCCTCTAATCCAGGACTCCCTCAGTAGCCCCTGAACCAGGCTTCAATGACGACGAGTCCGGCGCGCAGATTGTCTTCGGCATTGCAAGGCGGGTTCCTCCTCCAAGTACTTCATAGAAGATTTTGAACACAAAGGTAGTGTCCGGCTCTGCAAAAGAAGTTTCCACATATTGCCATAGAGAGAATAATATTTACATAAATCTAATTTGCTGATGTATTCCATGGCGTGACATCACACCACGGCCACGTCTTTATTCGAATCGTTTTATTGTCCCACCTTAGCGCGTTTAGCGAGGCGGTTTCCTTGGCACGTCTTGTGAAAGCAGAGATCGTGTCCCCTTATTCCAGGATTCTCATCAACATGGGAGTGGGTAACCCAACCACGCAATTGACTGCGGCGTTTGGGAGATAAGGGAGTTTTACCAGGCTGGTGGGGGCGCATAGTCGCGACTGCCCATATAAGGGGATAAGGATCCACCTTTTCATCCACGCCTTCTTCCTCCTTTGCATATCCATTTCCGCGCACTCGAGCTCCAGCACCCAAGTGCGCACACCCCACCTCAACCTTCTCCAGCCATGTCCGGAGCGGGAGGCAAGTGGATGGTCTCCTCCATCACGGAGGGACACATCAAAGGACTGAGGAAGGCCAGATACTTATCTAACTACATTGCGCACCGGCTTCCTGAAGAAGGGCAGCTCATCCCCACCCCTAGGCCCCATGAGAGGGTGGTGTTCCTCCCCCATTTCCTCCACGACTGGGCTTCCCTCTCCACCCATTTGTCCGGGGGCTCATGTTCTACTATGGCCTGGATTTCCACGATCTGGCCCCGAATTTTGTCCTCAACATCTCGGCGTTTATCGTCGTGTGCGAGGCTTTCTTCCGCATCCGCCCCCATTTCGGCCTATGGCTCAAGACTTTCAATGTCAAGCCGAAGGTGGTGCGCAGCACCCAAGCGGAGTGCGGAGGCGCCATGGTGGGCAAGATGCCTAGCGTCCTATGGTTCGAGGGCTCCTTCGTGGAATCCCTAAAGGGGTGGCAGTCGGGGTGGTTTTACATCACCGAGCCGCGCGACCCAGAATGGGTCGCAGCCCCCGAGTTCCGATCCGGACCCCCTATGTGGCTCGCCTCCTAGAAAGAGACGGGCCTATCATGGGGTAAAAAAGGAGAGCTGACCGGACTCCAAACATGCGTCCAAACCCTAGCGGACAGGAATCTCAAACTTGTCAACAAAGTCCAGGTTATGCTCATCCGTCGGATCCTCCCGTGTCAACAACGGGCTTTCAACCTGTGAGAGTTCGACCCGGCGCGGCACCGAACTCTAAGCAGGCTCTTCGACATGACGTACGAAGATGCCTGGAAGGTGCTTTTCAAGGGCGCCGAGGCCCCCGCATCCGCTACCGAGGATCGTGGATTCAGCACGCAGCGTCATGCTCGTGCGGTAAGCTGTTTTCACCTTTTACAGGGTATTAGTTTTTCATAGTTTAACTCCATGTAGGATCTAAGTTCCCTTACCTTTGACAGGATTGGAAGGAGACGTCTGGAGAGATCAACTGTCCAGCTCCTTTGCCCGAAGGCCTAGCGGACGCTCGCTTGGCGAAGCTGCTGGTTCCAGCACCCTACATGGTGCCGAAGAAGAAGGCCAAGAAGAAGGCCACGGGGACTCGAAAGAGTGCCCGGCGCCAGGAGGTGTCGGATTCACCATCCGACGACTCCAAGGCGCACTCCTCCCGTGAAGATGAGGAGGAGGAAGAAGAGACCTCTCCCCCCCCAGCGGGGGGAGGGAAGAAAAGGAAGGCCGCCCCAACCGGGGAGGCCGGAGGGTCCAAGAGGGGGAAGACCCCTCCTCCGGACTACTCCACCAACGCCGACGATGGCAAAGAGGAGTGGCCGCACAGGGCCAAGCCCCTAGCGAAATCGTAAGTATCCGTATACCAGAGTGATTCATAGTATTCCCCCATTGCACAGCTTTTCCTTACGTCGAACATGATTGTGCAGTCCGCCAAGGCCGGGCTTGACGAGTCATCGAGCGGCTCCCTGGACTCGTCGGATGTGAATTCGCTTCCGACGGCTTCCTCCCCCCACCCTACGGACGGCGCCGAGGTGGCGTCCCAACAGGTTCCAAGCCAGGAGGAGGTGGTCCTGGAGGCGCCACAAGGAAACCTCCCAGACTCCAGGCGTAGAGGGGATAGAACCCCCAAGGGCTCCAAGTCCGGCCTTGAGCCGAACACCGTGCTGGAACCTTCAACGGTTCCGGACTCCGGTAGGTAGCCTCCTTCCAAGAGGAGCAAGCCTACCGAGCCTGTGACCTCCGTCCAACCGGAGGCACCGGACAATTTGCTGGAGACGCTTAACGGTGCCTCCATCGACAAGGAGCACCGCACTATCATGAGTGTGGTGATCCAGAAGGTTCAGTCCGCCAAGAGCGGACTGACTGAAGCCTGTGCCAGCCTTCTAACAGGCTTTAAGGTAAGTAAAGAATATGCAAAAGTATTACCGCATAGACAGTAGCCCCTGATGCTCTGTTCGGCGTTTGGAAAGAAAAGCCGAATAGAGGATCTAATAATCGCAGGAGTCTAACATAATCGAGTCAATATGTGTATGCAGGCTTCGCTGCTGGCCTCCGCCGCACTGACTGTGGAGGTGGATACGCTGAAGCAGAACCTCGAGCAGTCCGAGCAAGAGCTCGGCCTAGCCAAGCAGCAGCTCAAGGAGAAGGAAGGTAAGAAATACCTTATTGAAATATGTGAAAGGTGCAATTGCAAAAAGTGACAGGATTAAGGGCGACCCTTAAGCAAGCGCTGTCCGAGGCCGAAAAGAGGGCGGCCATGGAGCGCACCGAGCGGGAGAAGCATGAGACGCAGGTTGGCGAGGTGTGGCAAGAGCTCCGGGCTCTCATGAAAAAACATGAGAGTTTGGAGCTTGACTCGAAGACGTGAGAGTCTAAGCTCGCGGCGGCCATTGAAGATGCCAAGTTTGCCAAGGCCGAAGCCCAGAAGGCCCTCCAGGAGGTTGAGGCAATAAAAAAGATAGCGGCGGGTAAAGCATTCTTTATGCAAAGAAAGCACGTAAAGGTGAATTACTTGTCACTTACCCGAATCCGGAGCTCTCCAGGAGCATTCGCAGACTTGCCCCAAAGCGTGTCGGATGTCGCTGCCTTCTACCGAGCCGAGGAGGGAAGCTCGACGTAGAAGGTGTTTTGGTCTCAGTATGCTGAGGCCGAACACCCGGTGCCCTTAAGCGACCAGCTGAAACAGCTGGTCGAGCTCCATAAGGTGGCCGAACAGGCCATGAAGGGCCTCATAGTCCGGCTGTGGCCTGGAGAGTCCATGCATGGGAGCTACTTCGGGCTGGTGAGGCGGATGGTGGAGGCCTGTCCAAGGCTCGAAGTCATCAAGCGCTCCATATGCATCGAGGGTGCCCGTAGGGCGCTTGCCCGTGCGAAGGTGCACTAGGGCAAGCTGGATGCTGAGAAGCTTGTGAAGGATAGGCCACCGCCGGGCAAAGAGCATCGCAAGCCCAAGATGTATTATGAGGGCGTTCTGAAGGGTGCCCGCCTTGTGGCAGATGAATGTTCCATGCATGTAATTTTTCAGTGAACTCGCTCATTTTGTCCTGTGCGCTGAAAACTTGTTCATGTGCGCTAAGCAATGCTTTTTGAATTTAAAATATTACCTTCTGTGCGGCCGTTTATCAAATTTGAGAGATGGCGAGTCGTCGGGTTCTGCCCCCATGGCACGAGTGCTGGGGTGTTCGGGATAAACATGAGCGCTCTTTTTCCCATTCTTGGGTCCTTCGAGGGAGGCGCTCAACACAACGAATAAGCAATCGGACTATAATGCTTGAACACTCTCACTTAGCCATAGAATTCTATAATTTTAAATTTTGGTGAAGCCCCTAGTGTTCGGAAGACCAAGTTCGGGGCGCTATCCACGCCTAGGCCGGATAGAGCCGACTCCTCGCTCTAAGCGGCATAAGTCTTTAGGGACTCAAAAACCTCTCGAACAGCGACCAGCTCTCGCCTCATCATGATGGTCAGTTTTAGCTTTCTCTACTGAGGTGCTTAGCCCAGCTCAACTGGGGCACAATCGCAGTAGTTCTCCTAGTGCTACCTTAGCCGATATGACTGAACGTAAGGTACCAAAACATAGGAGCCGGGCAAACCCAACTATTGACCCAAGACATGATTCGGAGCTGATGCATATAATGCTATAAGTTCGGGGTGCCGCACTTGTGGAAGTGCTCGGACTTCTCACACCATGTTGTGGGGTACTTAAGCCCCTGGCGTATTGGCTGTACCAAAGTGTACGGGTGCAACATGTCATTAATGAACATATATTCATAAAAAAGAGGTAATGCGATAATAGACGGAAGCTATGCATTGTTTATTTAAAAAAGCTGCGATCAAAGCAGAGCGATACAAATAGTGCGATAAGCAAACGATGGGACTATCAAATATGTCCTTTCCAGGGGCGAGCTGCGGAATGTTATGCGAAACAGGTATACTGCTCTTTATAGAGACCACCTTAGGGTTCTGTAGTGCGGCGTAGCTTTCTGCTTCCCTGGGTGTATAGTTTGTGCGGCAATTGTATTGCCGGACAAGCCTTCCGAAGAATGGAGTCCTGAAAATAAGAGAAATTTTAAGAAATCGGCAGCCCCTAGTGCGGTTTAAGCCGCGTTTCGGGCGTGCCATGATGGTGCCCCTCCCCCTGTGCCCATGGTATTTCCAGAGCGTAGTTATGTATGTGCAGCACTAGTTTCGCAAGTTCGCGAGGGCTGGGGTTGGGGCCGCATTGCTATGCTTGCTCGGAACATGCCAGGCGGTCTTGTTGTAGGTTACTCCGGGCGCGCTTGACGGTGTCCGGACGTTTAATGGCCGGACTGGAGAATTGCCTTGAGAGGCTGCTTTGTACTTCCGCTCCGATAGCCGCCGTATGCTCCTCCGTTCGGAGAGAGCGTCTGGTTTTTCCATTGATCGTGATGATGCCTCTAGGGCCTGGCATCTTGAGCTTGAGGTATGCGTAGTGCGGCACCACATTGAACTTGGCAAATGCGGTTCGCCCGAGCAGTGCGTGATAGCCATTGCAGAACGGGACTATGTCGAAGATTAACTCCTCGCTTCGGAAATTATCCGGAGATCCGAAGACCACTTCAAGTGTAACTGAGCCTATATAGTTGGCTTCTACACCTGGTATGATGCCTTTAAAGGTCGTTCTGGTGGGTTTAATCCTCGAGGGATCGATGCCCATTTTACGCACTGTATCCTAATAAAGCAGGTTCAGGCTACTGCCGCCGTCCATAAGGACTCTAGTGAGGTGAAATCCGTCAATAATTGGGTCTAGAAACAATGCGGCGAATCCGCCATGACGGATGCTAGTGGGGTGGTCCCTTCGATCAAAAGTGATCGGGCAGGAAGACCATGGGTTGAACTTTGGGGCGACTGGCTCCATTGCGTATACGTCCCTTAGCACATGCTTCCACTCCCTCTTGGGGACGTGGGTCGCGTATATCATGTTCACCGTTCGCACTTGTGGGGGAAAAACTTTCTGTCCACTGTTGTTCGGTGGCTGGGGCTCCTCCTCGTCATCGCTATGCAGCCCCTTGTCTCTGCTTTCGGCATTTAACTTCCCTGCCTGCTTGAACACCCAACAATCCCTGTTGGTGTGATTGGCTGGTTTTTCGGGTGTGCCATGTATCTGGCATGAGCGGTCGAGTATTCGGTCCAAACTGGACGGGCCCGGAGTATTTCTTTTGAATGGCTTTTTCCGCTGACCAAGTTTAGAGCCTCTAAATCCGGCATTAACTGCCGTATCCTCAGCATTGTCGCCGTTAATGCGGCGCTTTTGCTTGTTGCGACGCGACCTACCACTGCTGTCCTTGGTATCCGAATTACCAGGGCTCTTGGTCATGTTATTGCTGCGAGCTAGCCAGCTATCTTCTCCCACGCAAAAGCGGGTCATAAGTGTCGTGAGGGCTGCCATAGATTTTGGCTTTTCCTGTCCTAGGTGCCGTGCAAGCCACTCGTCGTGGATGTTATGCTTGAAGGCTGCTAGGGCCTCTGCGTCCGGACAGTCGACGATTTGATTTTTCTTGGTTAGGAACAGTGTCCAGAATTGTCTGGCCGATTCCTCTAGCTGCTGAATTATGTAGCTTAGGTCATCGGCATCTGGTGGTCGCACATAAGTGCCCTGGAAATTGTCGAGGAATGCGGCTTCCAGGTCCTCCCAACAACCAATTGATTCTACTGGCAAGCTGTTAAGCCAATGCCGAGCTGGTCCTTTAAGCTTGAGTGGGAGGTATTTGATGGCGTGTAAGTCATCACCGCGGGGTATGTGGATATGAAGGAGATAGTCCTCGATCCATACTGCAGGATCTGTTGTGCCATCATATGATTCGATGTTCACGGGTTTGAAACCCTCGAGGATTTGATGATCCATTACTTCATCTGTGAAGCATAGTGGGTGTGTGGCGCCTCTGAACTGGGCTACATCACGACGCAGCTCAAACGAGCTTTGTTTACTGTGTTCGGCCCGGCCGGATTTACTATATCCGGCGTGACGAGTACCGTCTCGTGCCATGGGGCGCCCACGTGATCCGTAGATCAATCTTGTTTGCCTTGCCTTGTCCTCCAATGTGTCCCGCAGGTCTGGCGCATTTTCCCATGCCTTGGTAGTTTTTGAGCGGCACCGGGGTGCGACTTGAGTGGAGGGCCGAGAGGCCTCTCTGTCAGGGCCACGAGGTGGCCGGTCGGCCGCATCATGCACTGGTGATGTAGGTTTAAGTGCTTCCTCCTCTAATTAGGGTAGCAAACTGCGCTTTGGGTAGCTCTTGGATGGGCGTTCGAGTTCATACTCTTCGGCCGCAAGGACTTCAGTCCATCTGTCGGCCAGCCAATCTTGATCAGCTCTAAGCTGTTGTTGTTTTTTCTTGAGGCTGCTCGCCGTGGCCATAAGCCTGTGTTTGAAACGCTCTTGTTCAACGGGATCCTCCGGCACGACAAATTCGTCGTCGTCGAGGCTTGCCTCGTCTTTGGAGGGAGGCATATAATTATCGTCCTCGACCTCTCTGTCTGCCGCTCTCTCATGAGGGCTGGCTTCTCTATCCTCCTGTGTTGAATCTTGCTGGAGGTGGTTGTCTTCGGCACTGTCTGGGGTGTTATTATCCCCCGTGCCGGTTTCACCGTTTTTGTTTTGGCAGGATTTAGAGCGGCGCCGCTGACGCCGGCGCTTAGGCTGCTTCTTGGAGGGGTCATGCTCCGCTATTCCATCGCCATTGCCTTCTTTTGGGGTGTCCACCATGTATATATCATACGACGTGGTGGCTTTCCAGTACCCTATAGGCGTTGGTTATTGATTGTCTCCTGCATCGGTGTCCATACCGTTGATGTCTTCGGAGTCGAAGTCGAGCATGTCGATTAAATCATCGACAGTGGCTACAGAGTTGGTGGTGGGTGGGCTTTGAATTTCTTCATCATCCGCATCCCAACCTTGCCGACCATAGTCCGGCCAGGGCTCTCCTGACAAAGAGAGAGACTTTAGTGAATTCAGAATATCGCCGAAGGGCGAGTGCTGAAAGATGTCTGCGGCGGTGAACTCCATGATCGGCGCCCAATCGGGTTCGATCGGTCGGGGCGCAGAGGGCTCGGAGTCCGGAGAGGAGTCCAACTCCTTGGAGTCACAGGCTTCGTAGAGAATAGGGCTGGTGTTCGGCTCGATCGTCATAGAGATTGCAGCCTCCGAGGCGGTATCTAACCACCCATCCTCGGTTGGTGTGATCGGCTCCGAGCTAGGGGTCAGACCGGACACATGTGCGGCCTCCAGGGCACTGTTCGGCAGCAGAGCTAAATCATGCCCATCGTGATAGTGCGGCGCGCTCGGCTATGGCTCGAATCGGTCGAAGATCAAGTCTCCGCGGATGTCGGCCGTGTAGTTCAAACTTCCAAATCTGACCTGATGGCCAGGGGCGTAGCTTTCGATCTGCTCCAGATGACCAAGCGAATTGGCACGCAGTGCAAAGCCGCCGAATACGAAGATCTGTCCGGGGAGAAAAGTCCCACCCTGGATCGCATCGCTGTTGATGATCGGAGAAGCCATCGGGCCTAAAAGCGACGACACAGAGGAACTCTCAATGAAAGCACCAATGTCGGTGTCAAAACCGGCGGATCTCGGGTAGGGGGTCCCGAACTGTGCGTCTAGGTCGTATGGTAACAAGAGGCAGGGGACACGATGTTTTACCCAGGTTCGGGCCCTCTTGATGGAGGTAAAACCCTACGTTCTGCTTGATTAATATTGATGATATGGGCAGTACAAGAGTAGATCTACCACGAGATCAGAGAGGCTAAACCCTAGAAGCTAGCCTATGGTATGATTCTTGTTCGTCCTATGGACTAAAACTCTCCGGTTTATATAGACACCGGAGAGGGCTAGGGTTACACAGAGTCGGTTACAATGGTAGGAGATCTACATATCTGTATCGCCAAGCTTGCCTTCCACGCCAAGGAAAGTCCCTTCCGGACACGGGACGAAGTCTTCAATCTTGTATCTTCATAGTCCAGGAGTCCGGCCGAAGGTATAGTCCGGCTATCCAGACACCCCCTAATACAGGACTCCCTCAAGGAGGTTGCACAAATTCCCTCGGTCACGATGCCTTAGGTTCTCGGTGTTGATCGAGACAGTGCTCCGAAGAATGCACCCGAGCTGTCCCGCATACCCCTTGACTAATTCTGGGTGCGCCGTTCGATGCCCCTCAGAGGAAACTTCAGTAAATTCCTCCTTGACGGCGCTGAGCACATTCGGGCATTGGTCCTTCCGTTGCCTCTTCGGTTGGCTGCCATCATCAATGGTGGCATCCTCGGCGGCACCATCAGTGGTGTCATCCCCGACGCCACTAGGGGTTGTGTAGTCGGGATCAGTGTCTTCCGTGGCGTCCTCATAGCGATGAGGTTCTTCCTCCATCTCCTGGGACAACTCCCAAAATGCCTTGTCCGAACCGCCGGCCTCATCGTTGTGGGCCATGTTTCGCTCTAAATAGGGAAAAAGTTTGGTCAAAAAGTTGGTTATTGTCAAGGAACAAGATCTCTAAGTTGACCAAATAACCTAATTCTCGAGGAATGTCGCCAAAAAGTTGGCTTCGGTGTGCGGTACAAAACTGAATTTTGGAAATCTACAGAATGAACAAGCTAAGGGCTGCAAATGCCCGCAAGGCTTCAAGGGTGACGGCATAATGGCTCAGTGTTATTTAAGGGTTGGTTTGTGAGGAATTATCATGGTCTCATCATTTAGGGTTTGTCGACACCGAGGCATCCTAAAAGTTAAGCTTTTATCATTTAGGGTTTGTCGACGCTGAGGCACCCTAAATGCTAAGTTAAGTTTTCATCATTTAGGGTTTATCGATGCTGAGGCACCCTAGGTTGACTAATATATATGGGTATCTTCTAATAATATACGCTATCAAGAAAAGGGAAGGAGAATTCTAATACACCAAGAGACAGTAAACATACCACACTTCTATATGTATAACACAAGAGGTAGTTGATCCTACTTAATTAAGTACTAATATACCCCGGCCCATGCATTAGTCGCAAGTACCCCATATGTCCTATTTTTAGCAAAGTCATGCTAAAATTCACGGAGAATTTCAGCATGACCTTTGCTGAAAATAGGACATATGGAGTACTCGAATTTGCCAGAACGGAAGTAAATCGACATTCTAGCAAACTCAAGGGCCTCTCGGGGTACCTGCAAAATCACATGACACGATGGTCGGAGACAAAACCCAGCAAACTAGCAAAGTTACTGACGTGTTTACAGAAATTGTTTTCTGTAAAAGATGATCATCATCTTTACAAGTCTTTCTCAATGTGATCATCAGTGCATCACCTTCAGGCTAGCTCACATTATCTTGTCTAGAATTCAAGAGACCAAATTTTTTGATTATACTGAAACTTTTTAGAACAAAACTAATGTCATTCTAATAGAACATATTCCCAGTTATATACTTGGATGGCCTCATCAAGCTTATAATTCTTGTGAACCTAAATCTCATAATATAAATTATCATTAGCCGCATGCAACCTCTTTAGTTGACAACTGAAATCTACATGAGTGTGTGCACTACAGGAAGGGGACTATGCAATCAGGCCACACTTGTTATACCACACTGTCAGCTTAAACAGGTCAACTTCCTCACCAATCTGCTATGCTGCAGGTACAGTTTAATCGTGTTGAACCAAAAAAATATTTCATCTAGTGATCAATGAATGGATAATTACTTGTACCAATCAGGGGGAAAACCTCTACTTTTTGCATATACCAAACCAAAAAAGTCCTCTATTGGTCAGCGAGTGATGAATTACAGGAGTTCCTATAGTTGGAGCTATGAACATATGATCTCTTCAATGGGACAAGAAAGTAAGAAACAAAATGAAATTGATGCGCGTTACAGAAGGGCCAAGACTGTCTAACACTTCTGAACTCCTGCCAAAACTGAACACAACATATACCAAGGAAAATCAACACTTCTAGATTCATATCAGACTAACATCCAACACTGCATAACAGTTCTGAACTTCTGCCAAAGTTGAACACAACATATACCAAGGAAAATCGACACTTATGAATTCATATCAGACCAAGAGCCAACACTTATGATTTGATTTGTCGGGGCCATCTGTTTGCCACTTGTTGGGCAGAACTAGCAGTGTATTCTTTGGGTATGCTTGGACATCATAGTGTGCCGCCATATGTTTCAGTGGCAATCATAAGTTAACATCACTAAGAACGAAGACGTGCAGTATACATAAGCACTAAGAACTGAACTTGACCATAGTTCTCTGCAGCACAGTGGTAATAATCGGCACAATGCAGCGATATATATATTCAGAGAAACGAAACAAGCAGCATAATAAGCACCAAGAACTGAACTTCAAGCAGTAAATCTGATCACACGCGCATGCAGAGAGAGGGGGAGAAGAGAGGAGTTGTTGTGCAGACCGAAGATCTCCCTGAGATGGCCCTCGGTGACGTTGTGGGAGAGGCGGCTGACGAGGAGGACGAGCGACGACTCGTCGGGAACCGGAGGAGGGGAGGGCTTCCTCGTGGGTGGGGGAGGGGGAGGTGAGGGTTTCTTGGGCAGCGGCGAAGGCGAGGTCGAGCGGCCTCCCTTGGCCCCCTCTCGTGGTGGCGGCGGCGAGCAACCCCTCTGCGCGGTGGACGAGCTGCGAGGAAACAGAGCAAGCAATGAGAGATGGGGCGAAGGGGGCAGCTCCGGCGGCGTGGCTGGGTCACCTGCGGCAATCGGAGGAGGCCCTCCCTCGGCCGATTCTGTTCGAGGGAACCG